>NW_028247689.1:0-110678 GCF_964263255.1 Lissotriton vulgaris | reverse complement strand
ATATATATATATATATATATATATATATTCACTGAAAAAACCATAGGTTTGACACCAGTTATAGTTAGCTGGGAATTTTACTGACATAAAACCATTGAAATTCCCACGCTATAGTTAGTTGGACTCACTATAACTTGCACGCCTGCAATGCACTGCTGATGACCTCACATATTACATCACTCATGACATGGTCAGTGACATCACTCATGACATCACTGATGACACCATCCAGTGAATGTGTGTCTTTCTGAAAAATAAATATGTTTTATATATGTATATGTAAAGGTCGATGGAAGAATAAATGTTTAAATAAGTGTCTAAAAGGATGTTTTTTAAAAAAAAAATTGATTGGTTAACTGGCTTATTAAGTGTATATTAGTGAATACATATATTAGCGAGTAATGTTTAAATATTTAAATATATGTATCAGTGTTTCACTTTGTGTATAAGTGGCTGCATGGGTTGGTGAGTAGCTACATGTGTGTCTATATGGGTTATTAGATTTTTTTTGTATCAGTATGAGTGTCTGTATGGTTTGGTGGGGGTATTACTTAGCACATAGATGCATCAATGACTGACTCACTGTTTGTATTTGTTTTGAAGATAGCATATGTGCAGGACTGAATGGGTGGATGAGTGTGTATATGTGTGTGTTAGTGAGTGAATGACTGTCTCACTAGTGTCTTTATCAGTAACGACATATGTTTTAATCTAGTATATCTGAGTATTGATGTATATAAGTGAGTATATGTGAGAGTGAGAGATTGTAAGAGTTCCTGTTGAAATAAGTATGTGTTTCTATAAGTGATTGTTTAAGAGAGTATGTATGTGTAAGTTTCCTTAGAAGTAAGGTGGTAGTGTGTGTATAGTTGTATATGCAAATAAATGGATGTTCAATAGTTTATTTGCATGTGTGAGTATGTGTGTGAGTAACTTTTGGATGACTGTCGGTGTGTAACAGGATGTATAGGTGTATCACTACATATGATGAGTGAGTATATGTATGAGTGACTATATAAAACTGTTGGTGAATGAGTGGATGTGTATATAGATGGTGGAATTACTGAATTGGTTGTTGTAACTGGTATGTGTATCTCCATTTTTTTGGAAATGTTAGTTTCTATTTCTGAATATGTGTTTCAAGGATTACATTACACTGAAAGGAGGTCTGTCACTCTGTCACAAGGATGGTGTCATCAGTGATGTCACTGACCATGTCATGAGTGATGTAATATGTGACGTCATCAGCAGTGCAATGCAGGCACGCAAGTTATAGTGAGTCCAAATAACTATAACGTGGGAATTTCAATGGTTTTATGTCAGTAAAATTTCCCGCTAACTAAACCTGGTGTCAAACCTATGGTTTTTTCAGTGAATTTAATAGGTTTTTTAAATGCAAATTCCTATTTATAACTGGTGTGAAACCTATGGTTTTTTCAGTGAATTTCAAAGGTTTTTTAATAGCAAATTTCTATAGCTATGAAATGTAATATTGTTTATAATGAATCCTATATTGTATATTTATGTAATACTATTTTTTTATGTATATTGTTCATGTTTTTTTTTTTTGCCATGGAGCACTCCCCATGCGCGTACCGGTGAGCGCACCGGTAAGCGCAGTAATGCGGCGCGCCCTGGTGCGCGTACCAGTGAGCGTCCCGTTAGCGCTATTGCCGCGAACGAAAACATCATCGTGACGTATCGCGTAGCCGCGTCTGCGTGATACGCACGGCGTAGGTGCACCCGGAAGCACTCGCGCGCATATGATCGCGCTACGTAAGCAACCCCCGGGCGCGCCCTGGGGCGCTCCCTGGGGCGCGTAGCGTAAGTGCGTCGGGTCATGTGACCTAAAAATAACACTTTTCATTGGTTCAGGACAGTTTTGTTTTCCAATAGATGAAAGCCCCCACCTTTTTTCCTCATTCTCACTTTTTACTTTGACTGAGGAAGACCTGTTTGCAGAGACCTATTTGTACTGAGAAATGGCTACAGTAGCAGCAGCAGCAGGAGCATCTCAACCACCACCACCACCACCACAAGGACCACCACAACACCACAGTGGTGGAGAAGAAGAAGAGGAGGAGGAGGAGGAGGAGGAGGAGAGGCGGTACCTGCCTGAAGATACTACCACCTATAAGACAAAGGAGCAGATTGTCTGAGAGTTTTATAAAATCCCAAGGGGCCTCAAGAAAGTTAATGCACCAAAGGTTACTTGTCTGATCTGTGGCACTGTACTTTCTAGGGGTAACCTTGCCATAAATTATTCTTCTGGCAACAACACCATGATTCGCCACATGCAACACCGGCACCCAAACAACTATGCTGTGGCAGAGGTCAGAGAACTGACCAGAAACCCTCCCCAATCTGCACCCAGCACCTCCCAAAGTAAGCAACCCACTCCATCGGGTCCAGAGACAAATGAGATGGTCCCAAACATCCAAACCCAGTTTGGAGATTTTAAAATTGTTTGCAAATTTTGTGGAAGGACAATTTGGTATGGAGAGCAAAGTATTAAACTGATTAACCACGCCCCTTTTTACACCTCTCTGCAACGCAGCCCCTGTGCATGTTTGAAGAGGGGGAACTAATTTCCCTTGCATACTGGGGGCCCCTGGGGGCCAACAAGCCCACCAGGAGCCTCCAGTATGCGCCAGGGGGCAGTTTTGAACTAAAGGTCAGGCATTTGGTAGTAACTGCTGTTAGAACTATTCAGGTTATCAATTCTAAGTAGAAGGGGCGATATCAATAAAATGTACCTCTCGTTTCAGCTATTAATGGTTTACTACTGAACCAGTTACTTAGAAAAGTAGATAATCACCCTTATGTCTTTGGCTCCTAGATGAGCTTAATGAATTTAAACCTAGGCCTCATTAAATCTTTATATGCATTTCTTCTGTTAGCGAATAAATAGGCTGTTGTCCACTACTAATTAGGGGTCCACCTCTTCAGGAGGAATATTAATGTTGACCCTTGGTTTGAAAATGTTATGCACAAAGAAATGAAAGCTCTTATTTAGAGCAACACAGAGTAACTTTAATTCAATCTCTGTTCTTGTTTTTTTAATAAAAAGGAAGATGGAATTATATTGTTGTAGATGTACTGTATTAGATTTTCTTAGTGCTATGACCTATTGATATAGGTATTCTTAAATATATTATGTTATATTGTTTTGAATACTGTTCTTATTTTATTGTTTTATCTAATGTTTAGGACATATGTGGCATCTCCAGAAGAAGGCGCTGGTCGCCAAAACGCGCGTAGAGAACTAATTTTTAAGCCACTTTAGTTATTATGAGTTGTTATTTTTGAATGTATATAAAATATGTATTGTTGAATTTGTGAATATTCTGACAGTAATTAATTTGTTGATCAGTCCTTCTGATCTTTTTATGTTTTGTGATTCTTGTCTTTTTTAGATTAAGTCAACAATACATTTTGAGTACAGACCTACCACTTTCTGTCTTCCTTAAATTTAAATTTTTACTTAACTTTCATTTGGTTTATTGTTATAATTGTTTAGCTCAAGTGCCTTGGTTGTTATTTCACATGTTACACCTCTCTGCAACGCAGCCTCCGTGCATGTTTGAAGAGGGGGAACTAATTCCCCTTGCATACTGGGGGCCCCTGGGGGCCAACTAGCCCACCAGGAGCCTCCAGTATGCGCCAGGGGGCAGCATTGCAGAGAGGTGTAATGAGGCCACACCCTTTTTTACAACTCTCTGCAAAGTAGCCCCGTGCATGTTTGAAGAGGGAGAACTAATTCCCCTTGCATACTAGGGGTCCATGGGGGCCAACTAGCCCACCTGGAACCTCCAGTATGCACCAGGGGGCTGCATTGCACAAAGGTGTAATGAGGCTATGCCCCTTTTTACACCTCTCTGCAACGCAACGCATGGCGCGTTTGCAGAGGGGGGACTACTTCCCCGTGCATACTGGGGGTCCCTGGGTCATATCTGCCCAAACACCGATATTCCGAACGATTGAAAATGACTTTTCTTGATAAACATTCGGATTTGGAGTATCAAGTCCTATACTTTGGAATTTTTGAAAGACTGACTTTGAGGATGCTATAAATTACTCAAGTCTGCCCGAATTGTGGGGGTAAAATTGATACCTAGTCACTTTGAATAAGAATGTACTTACGTCTCGTCTAACATTTGGAAGAAATATCTAGTTATATGACAACAGGATACCGACATAACTTGAAGGAAATAAGAACGCCCTGAAGAAGTTCTGTTTTACAGAACGAAACGTTTCTGCTGGCTGTGGTACATAAACTTAACCTCTTCGCCGCTAATGACAAGGGTAACTCGTCATGGACTTTCCATTGATTTCAATGGAAAGTAAAGCAGAGGATAAATTGTACCTTAGCAGCCAAGTGGTTAAGGAAAATAAAAGCATTTGAATATACACCAAGTTTCAGCGCTTCAATAAGGACTCTAAGTGATATGATTTGATTGGACTTATTGTGGAAGTGGTGCTGTGCCAAACTTTGGAATATTCTCCACTACTCTCTACTACTTACTCTCTCCTACTCCACTACTCTCAAATACTCACTCTCTACTACTCATTCTCTACTACTCTACTACACTCTACTACTCTATCTCTACTACTCACTCCCTACTACTCACTATCTACTACTCTCTACTAACTCTCTACTACTCTCTCTCTACTACTCACTCTTTACTACTCACTCTCTACTACTCTCTACTACTCACTCTCTACTTCTCACTCTCTACTACTCTCTACTACTCACTCTCTACTACGCTCTCTCTACTACTCACTCTTTACTACTCACTCTACTGCTCACTCTCTACTACTCTCTACTACTCACTCTCTACTACTCGCTCTCTACTAGTCTCTTCTACTCACTCTACTACTCACTCTCTACTACTCTCTACTATTCTCTCTCTCTGCTACTCACTCTCTACTACTCTCTACTACTCACTCTCTACTACTCTCTACTACTCACTCTTTACTACTCTCTACTACTCACTCTCTACTGCTCTC
Source organism: Lissotriton vulgaris (assembly GCF_964263255.1). NCBI lineage: Eukaryota > Metazoa > Chordata > Amphibia > Caudata > Salamandridae > Lissotriton > Lissotriton vulgaris. Next base: position 105,668 of record NW_028247689.1, on the reverse strand, counting down.
TGCTACTCACTCTACTACTTACTCTCTACTACTCTCTACTACTCACTCTCTACTACTCACTCTCTACTACTCTCTACTACTCACTCTACTATTCACTCTACTACTCTCTACTACTCACTCTCTGCTACTCTCTCTACTGCTCTCTACTACTCTCTTCTACTCACTCTCTACTCTCTATTACTCACTCTCTACTCTCTACCTCTCTACCTCTCTCTACTTCTCTCTCTACTAGTCTCTACCTCTCAACCGCTACCTCTCTACCTCTACCTCTCTACCTCTACACCTCTACGTCTCTACCTCTCTCTACACGCACACATATACACATATATATATGCATATATATGCATATGCATTTATATATATGTATGTGTATGCATATATTACCTACTGGCGGTCGCCAGTAGGTATATATAGTTAGGATTTTTTCCCTATGGCATTTCTGAAAATTCTATGTCTAATAACTTTGGCGTTTGTGGACGGAATCGGCTGAAATTTTCAGGAAAATGGCACATTTTGTTTCTGAGCAGCCCCTGAAAATTTGGGGGGGGGTCGTCAAGGGGGGGCCGAGAAAAAAGGGGGGTCCCAAAACGCGTTTTTCCCATGTTAATTTCCATAGGGCGGTTGGACTCACTTTTAGCCCGAACGGCTGAATGGATTTTCACGAAACTTGGCAAAATTGTAGGGACTGTTAGCCCGATGTGCCTTTGCTAGGTCTCAATATATGTGCGCCAGTGGATTTTGAGAAATTAACGTTTAAATCAAGATATATATCTGTAACAGCGCTCCGGGTAGCGATCCGGTTAGCGAACTTTTCGCGTATCGGAGCTTTGCGATGCGAAGCTGATTGGCCCTCCGGTGTCTGTCAACATTCTAAACTGTCCGGAGCGGCCGCCATCTTGTCTCTCGGTAGGATCGAGAGACAAGAGGAGGCCAAAACAAAGGGGGAAATTACCATAAGGGGGCATAGTAGATCCTCGTTGACCTCCTAGGTTTTATGTGGAGGTTTTAAAAGGGCCTAGGAGGGTCCCAAAAAAAAAATATATATCTTTTTTTTGCGTGGTAAGCGCCAAGTTTGCGAACCGGAAAGCGTTCTGGGCAGCGTACTTTAAGGATAAAAGAATGATAGACTTTTCTAATATTGTATGTTAATTATTTGTTGTTTTTGTTCGTTTTTTTTTATTTATTTATTTATTTTGATTTTTAAAAAAATTATTTATTATTTTCATAGTTCATTAAAACTTCCAGCATTATATCATCTGGTATCTCGTCAAACATGGATGTTTCTGTCTTTTGTAAGGTTTGAATAAATTGTTCGTCAAAAGATTGATCCATGAAATCTTCATCCACATTTTCTTCAGGTAAAATGTCTTTGGATGTAATCTCGAAGGAAACATTAGTTTTTTCTTGCTCTCCTTCCATTTTTTTGCTGTAAATTGCATAAAAAAATAATTATATTAGAAGAGTTAGGGCACTGTTGGGTTTAAGTTCAGACATGTAGTTCTGTTTTTTTAACAGTGAAGTTAAAGTAAGTAAATTCATAATTATAGCAGAGAAGTGTAAGTCAATCAATAAATGTAACAGAGGAGGTTATCTGTATCTATAACTATAGCAGGGGGACAGTAAATAATTATCAATAAACGTTTTTACAAATTAATTTAAAGTGCCACTTACAAATTATCAAATAAATTTACAGGGAGGTGAAAAAGCTCTTGAAATGTAGTTCAGGAAGTAGCAGTGAAAATGGCTGTGTTTCCTTTTCTTCCTTTATATATATTCAGGTATATAACCAATCAAATGTCAGGTAATAAAAATTGTAAATGAAAGTAAAGTTTTCATTGGTTGTCAATTCCAATATTTTAGATGTGTTTTGTGAAGTAATTTACCTCAGGGTATTTAGATAGGTCTACAGGCTAAATGGCTAAATGAAATTTCAATCAAATTTGTGAGAATGAAAGGGATTGTTATGTAGTATGAGCTAATCTATATTTGGTGAGAGTGTCTCTAGTCGTTTTTTCTGCTAATTACTTTCCCACCTTTTTGAAGGACCGCTTTCTGGAAAGCGGCCCGGTTAGCGAACCTTAAGCGTCACGGGAGTCCACCATTTTGTGTTTCGGTCGCATTAAGATACAAGATGGAGGGCAAATAATGTTCAGAATGTGTAGAAGGGGGCACGGTAGACTTATCTTGACCTTCTAGGTTTTCTGAGGGTGGCTGAGGAGGCTTAAATGTGCGGAAAAAAAACATTTTTTTAAAAAATTCCGCGAGGTTAGCTTTCGGTTAGCGAACCGGGGAGCGTATTTTGTGGAAAATTAGTGAAAAAAGTTAGAAAAAAATAATAATTGTGAGTGATTAGATGAAGGGTAGCTCTGAGAAGAGCTTTTGGGTTTATGGTACATTTAGGTACTTATAAGTAGGTACCAATGCACATTCTTAAATTCAGAATGAAAATTCTGTTGCCCTCATCTGAGAAGTGAACTCCATCTCCTCTGTAGATATCTTGCATGTAGTAACGCAAGTTATTATTGTACAGGGAGCCCATTCCATGGTCTCCCATGAAAGCTGAAACAGATTTGTTTACATGCTTCCTCGACTTCTCAATTTGTGGACAAAAATGGTTGGACCACCTCCATTTCTGTCTTTGGCATATATTGGAATATACCAAGGCAGTTTGAGGAAAAAGTGCCATTAATTGCTCAAAGGTGTCCTTTAAAAGCATTTCCAGACCTACCCCTGTCAAAGTGCCCAAATCATTACCTCCACAGTGCACTATTAACAGGTCAGGTTTTGGCAAATGCATAAAGGTTTTCACCAATGGTATCAATTGGTGACATTTTAATCCTCTTTGGCCCAACCACTTAATTTCCACATCTTGTAAATTGAGGTTGGGTAAATTTCTGCTCTCAGCATACCTTTGAGCCCAGTGGATGTAACTATGTCCAACAATCCAGACGTTAAACATGGTGGGAGAAGTTTGTGCTGCAGTCAGATGAAGTGTGGTAATGAAAGGGCAGTTGAAACAGTAGGAGTTTGTAAAGAAAAAAAACTGTGGAGTTCCAATGCTAATGATTCATTAGCAGTGATTGGTGTATTTCCATTTCTGAAAACAGAAAGTTAGGGTGCATGGATGTGTTCTTTGAAAGATGTAATTTGAATGGTCAAGGAAGAAACTTTTAATGAAAGATTGCACTGGATACGCAGGTGCACTGAGAGTTCAGAGTTCAATTGAAACATTGTTGTGTGAATTTGCAAACATGAGAGGTCTTCCAGGAGGTCGTTGCTATGGAAAAAAGGCAGAGAGGGCAGAGGGGGGAAGGGTTTTGATTTGAAAAAAGTGAGGGAAGAGTTATGATTGGCTAATATGAGAGATATGTGAAATGAATATCTGTATTTCTGTGCTTTCAATAGCTGCAGCCTCTGGAGTGCATACTCTTTGTTCTGCTGAAGACAATTTGGTGTATTTCTGAGACTGTTTTCAAAACTCAAAAAGTATTTGCTAAGGTGAGAAAAGATTTATTTATTTTAGATAGAGAATAGTATGAATTAAGGAGAAAATGATGAAGAAAGCTGTGTTTTTAAACTGTGGCTTTGTCTGTAGTGATATAGAAATAGATGTTGTTACTTTGAGAAATTGTAATTGCATATTCGGTGTAGCATTCTGGCATGCAGTAACACAAGTTATTGTTGTATATGAAGCCCATTCCATGGTCTCTTATGTAAGCTGAAACAGATATGTTGTTTATAAAAATAATTTTTGAAATCAATTACATTTCTGCATATGTACTGCTAGAGCTTCATAGGTTGTTTTGGGTCATATTTATAAGGCATTTGAGTGTCTTTGATGTTATTTTTCCTTTTTAAATGGAAAGTATTCCTCATGGGGCAAGTGTCTTGTAAATACGCTCCCACCTGCGCTTGGCCAATTTAGATTTTGATTATGGGAGTTACATAGCCATGTTAATAATGTCGAAAAAATGGTGCTAGGGCATTCCAGAAAACGCTTTCATGTGTCTCAAGGACATTTTCAGTCATTTCCTCTTGAATACAGGTATACAATTGATTTATATGCTGTGTTTAAAAACGATTCTTTTCTATGATGTTATTTTTTCCTTTTTAAATGGAAAGCGTTCCTCATGGGGCCCTGAGCAGTTCTTAGCCATGTTATTTAATAGGAAGTGGATAACATGGCTAAGAGCATTTGCTGGAAAATGCATGAATATCGTTGACTTTTCAGCGATATTCATGCATTGCGGCCGCTTTTTATCGCATTTGCGAGCAGTTCTTAGCCATGTTATCCAATGAGAGGTGGATAACATGGCTAAGAGCATTTGCTGGATAATGCATGAATATTGTTGACTTTTCAGCGATATTCATGCATTGCGGCCGTTTTTTATCGCATTTGCGATAAACCTTGCTAATAGCAAGGTTTATCTGCGATAAAAATCGCCGATGTGCGGCGATAATTTTTGTCTCTAAAGAGGTTATCGCTAGTGGTTTGTAATATCCCCCCGCGTTTTTTGTTGCAGGAATCGGGAGGCGGGAGAGTAGCACTGAAATCAGTAGTCTGACGCCTGAATCGGGAGGGTTGGTATTTAATTAAAACGAAGCACAAAATGGTCTCCCGCCCCCCCTTATACCTATTTCCGTTTCGCCAGCAATTTGCGGCCCAGTTCGGTGTTCAGAAAGCGCTTCTACCGTGAAAAATATATATTTTTTATTTTCCCCACGGGACCCTTTAAAAACCCCAACAACATTCCTAGGGGGTTAAGAGGGGTATACCTTGCCCCCTTTCATTAAATTTCCCCTTCGTTTTTCACCTCTTCTTCTCTCTCGATCCTACCGAGAGATAAGATGGCGGCCGCTCCGGTCTGTTTAGAATGTTGACAGACACCGGGGAGCCAATCACCTTCGCATCGCAAAGTTCCGTTTCGCAGGTGGGAGCGTATTTATAAGAAACTTGCACCATGAAGAACGCTTTCCATTTAAAAAGGAAAAATAACATTATAGACACTCATATGCCTTATAAATATGACCCAAAGCAACCTATAAAGCTCTAGCAGTACATATCCAGAAATGTTATTGATTTCAAAAAATCGTTTTTAAACACAGGACATAAATCAATTGTATACCTGCATTCAAGAGGAAATGACTGAAAATGTCCTTGTGATGCAGTGCTGGTGCAAAAGATTTTCTATGTTAAATAATAAGTAGGGCGTTAAGTTTTTGATGACTGTTATTCATTTACTGTTTGGTAATAGTGGTTAATAACATTTTTTATTATATTTTTCCACAGATTCAACTGCAGATCTTTTTTAAATTTGAAAAATGCCTACGAAAAATAGAATTAGAAAGGCTAGAAAACGTCAAAGACAGCAGGATGATGTTTTATTGCAGCAGTCCTCTTCCCCAAATACTTATCAAAACACCAAGAAAGCTCCGGGTAAGAGCACAAAATCATTCTTAAAAAATATTTTTAGTAAAAAAAGTATTTTTCGCCAAAATGTTTCAGTTCAGAAAAAGAAGAGTAATTTAAATGGAAAGGAAAGACCCATCGAAAATGTTACTGGTAGAGGAAGAGATAACTCCGTGAATGATAGTAGAAGGAAACAACAGTTTTGTGACATTCGAAAACGAATGTTTCGTAACAGGATAATAGTTAATTTATTAAGAAATATTAAAAAAGGCCAACAGAAAGCGGCATTTTATAAGAAGAAGAAAAATGTAGAGAAAATTATTGATCATGCTTTTGAAATTAAGCGAAAGTTGTTTATTTTGGTAATCAATAGAATTAGGAAACTAAGCAAGGTAATTTCTGATTTTAAAACAAACAGTAGATGGAAGAGAGTAGTAAATCGTAGTAACTTTTGTGAAGTTTTTTCCGGAGAATGGATGCATAGTTCAAGTTCTGAGGCATTTTTTAATGAGGAGAGTTATTTTCAGGATAATGATTTGATGTTTGCAGTTGACACCAGTGGTCGAGCTTATGAAGTGAAGGATGGTTGTCCAGTTGAAAAAGAAAAACTTGTGACAACAGAGACAGAAGAGGTGCTAAGTGATGAGGTTTTAGGAAGACGTCCTAAGGGTCCTGTGTACATTTGGAAGTGTAGTTCTATTTGCAGTGTGCGACAGGTTTCCATCAATTTGCTTTGTGATTTTATACGGACATTTAATAAGAAAAGTTTGAAGCAGAAAATGAAGTTGTTGCAAGATTTAGATCCTTGCAGAGTGAGACAAATGACAGGTTTGCGTGGTCATTCACTGGCTTGTCTTTCCAGGAGAGTATGCCAGAGTGTTTTTCATCATTTCAGGATGCTAGCAGTGCATCATAATAAAGTGAGAAAATTAGTGCGAATGTTGGATTATGCTAAGAGTCCAGCAATTATGCTTAAACAATTATGTGCTGCTCTTTTGCATGGTTCTGAAATAGATGTGAAGAATATTTGTGAAGAAATTGAGTTTTGTTACTTTAGTAGTAAAGATGAGAATGTTCAAATTGACCCTGAAGTAGAGGGTAATGTTGAAGATAATGTACAGGTTTCCAGTACAGATAATTTTCAGAAGGAAATTGCCACTTTTCAGATGAAATCAAGTGAGAGGCCTAATTTCACTTGTGTATGTTGTCGACGCACTTATTATAAGAATCAGACTAAGGTAGTGGATTTATATGCAAAAAGTGAAAGGGAAAATAATAGTGAATGGAAGGATTTTGCCACATACTTGATGGTAGAAAATTATTTTGATTTAGGATCGGATCAACGTGTGTGTACTTATTGTTGTAATAAATTAAACCAAAACCAGATGCCTGCTAGGGCAGTTCATAATAATCTGGAATTGGTTGAGATTCCTTCTGAATTGAAGGATTTAAATACTTATGAATGTATTTTGATTCAAAGTATCCATCCCTTTCAGGCTATTGTAAGAATGGAGCCAAAGACAGGGAAGTTGCCTCCAGCAGATTTACAGAGAGGATTAAAGGGAAGAGTTGTTTATTTGCCTCTAGATTTGAACAAAAACATTAACACAATTGGAATAGAAAAAGTGGAAGAGGAACCTCTGGTTATCTTAGTTAATGGGGTTCCGACAAAGAATAAGAAAATATGGCAAGATTTAGTGGATGTTAGGAAAGTCAAAAAGGCAACAGTGTATTTGAAGACAAATAATAAGTACTATAAGAATGTATATGTTGCAGAAGAGGAAGTAAGTGATGAAGAGGATAGCGATTTGTGTGCTGGCCAAATTGAGAAAGTAGAAGCCTCTAAAAGTGAAGAAATATATGAACATTATAGTGTTCATCCTTTGCATTCCAAGGAAGTCATGGGGAATGCTATTGAGTTGTTTCAAATGAAACAAGCTAAAGGGAGTCCCATTAGTGTTTGGGAGGAAAGTTTGGAAGCTCGGTGTTTCCCACAGCTATTTCCCACAGGTCGAGGAGGAAGATATGATGAGCGACCTCATCAAATTCCTGCGTCTGAATACCGGACTTTACGATTGTATGCAGACGATCCTAGGTTTCGTCAATGCATTCCCTATTTATTTCATCTCCTGTTTGAAAGCGATCTGTCTGGACTGTCATATGCAGTGAACCACATCTTAAAAAGTGGTATACAGATGCGAAATATCTCGGCAAGGGACTTTATGCATAAAGTCAATGTCCAAGACAGTATTTTGGATTCTCACTTAATTAATCTCATGGCGTGTCAGCGTGGTACTAATGAGTACTGGTACCGTCGTCATGGTGATTTAAAATGTATGCTGAGGAACTTAGGAACTCCGACATGGTTCCTCACTCTGAGCTGTGCCGAGTATGGCTGGGAAGACTTACTTGAATTTCTACGAGAGGCAAATGGAAATATTGAAAACATTGAATTCAAGACACCTGGAGAACTGTGTTCTTTGGATCCTGTGAATGTATGCAGGTACTTCAATCATAGATTTGAAGCTATGATGTCTTTCATCAAAAATAAGAAGAATCCACCTCTTGGAGAGGTGTTGGATTTCTTCTGGAGAAAGGAGTACCAAGCAAGAGGTGCTCCTCATATACATATGTTGTTGTGGATCAAGGATGCACCTAAATTTGGAACAGATCTGGATGACTTAGTGATGAATTTCATAGAACAGTATTCTACGTGTGCTGTTCCAAACGCAACGGAGAAGAAAAGCCTAAGAGAACAAGTTCTACGTTTCCAAAGCCATCGTTGTGGAAAGTACTGTCGTCGTAAATTCAGAAACAAGGACAAGTTCTACACCAAATGTTGTTTCAACTTTCCACGACCGGTGATTTCTAAAGGAAAAGTGAACAGTTTGATGTCTTCACTGCGACATAATGTGACGAGGAAATCACCCAAAAATACATACAATTTGAAAAGGAACGAAGAGTCCAAGTACATCAACGACTACAACCCAGTGATTTTGTCCATGTGGAATGCTAACATGGATATACAGTTTGTGGGTGACAACTGTATGGCTGTGGCTCGGTATGTGACATCTTACATCACCAAAAAAGAAAAGACAGAACTGAAGGATATGTGGGAGGACATTTCCCATGAAAAGAGCCTCAGCAAGAAGTTGTACAGTTTCAGTCTGAAGATGTTGTCGCATCGAGAAATCAGAGCTTACGAATGTTCAGATCGATTGTCTTCAGCAAGTCTCTATGCCAAATCCAGGAGTATTGTTTGGGCGAGTCTTGGTCTTGCTGCAACGCGAAATCGGGTTCTAAAACCTGTCCGGGAAATTGAATATTTGGCAGAAAAGGAACCAAACAGTACCGGCATTTTGAAGACCAACATGTTGGATACATATTATCCAAATCGAAGCAGTCACCTTGAGAATGTTTGTCTATATGAGGTTCTACAAAATTATATATTCAAGAGGAACATCAAAGAAGATATTGAGAAAGGAGTGTATGCTGTTATTGGAAGTGAGGGATGCCTGGTCAAGCAAAGAAAATGCCAATTAGTAAACCATCGAAAATTGAGTGGCGAATCTTCAGAAAAAAAGGAGTTTTTCTATTTAGCACTTTTGCAACTTTTCAAGCCTTGGCGTGCAGAAGAGGAACTGCTTGGAGATTTCCTCTGTTACGAAGACTCTTTCACTGCTGCTAAGGATAGCATAGAATGTCCTGCTTTTCCCAAATATCAAGAAATGCTAACTTTGGAAATTGAGCAGGAAGCAACGATTGCAGCCGAGATTGCCAGAGACAGTTCTCAGGACAGTCAGAGTTCTGTTTCATTGAGTCAAGATCCACTTGGAGGACCTATTATCGAAAATAAAGCTGCCACTGCTATGAATGAAGTGGAAAGAGCCATGGCACATGCTCAGGAGGATTCAGTTAACTTAGAAGACTTGGAAAAACAACTCAACGTTGAGCAGAGGAAAATATATGATGAAGTTACCAAGCAAATTGAGCATGGATTAAGTCATGAGAAGAAAGAGTGCTCATGTACATCGTTGAAGCCTGTCCTACTGTATGTCAGTGGAGAAGCGGGAACTGGAAAAAGTTTCCTCATTAAAGTAATTTCATGCTATCTGCAGGAAAGGACTGAGTCATCGCTGTCTTGTGTTGTCACCGCTCCTACTGGACTTGCAGCACATAACATTAAAGGTATTACTTTGCATCGTCTACTGATGCTGCCGGTGGAGCATGACAACAAATTACAATATCATAAGTTATCTGGGGATGCTTGCTGTGAAGTTTCAAGAGTCTTGAGAAAAATGAAACTACTTATCATTGACGAAGTAAGCATGGTTTCCAATGTCATGCTTGCCTTTGTGCATTTGAGAATGCAAGAAGTACTTAAAACTGAATATGATGTGTTATTTGGTGGCAAACACATCATTGTTTTCGGAGATCTTCTGCAGCTGACACCAGTAAAAGGAGAACCTGTGTTCAAAATACTCACGCATGAAGATACCAGGAAGTGCCTAGGGAGCATTGGCAACGTCAATATATGGTTAAACTTCAATTATGCTGAACTGCATGAAAATATGCGTCAGGCAAAAGATGAAGATTACAAGAATATTCTACAAGATATTAGAATTGGAAAAGTGACCGAGCATGGAAAAGAAGCTTTGAATGCACGATTACTTTCAAATTTATATCCCGAACAAGAGATTGTGGCTGAGAATATTTTTCAGAAAATTACTGAGAAGAAATCCGGAATATGTTTGATGCCAACTCTTGCAGAATGTGCCATCTTCAACAACAAAATGTTGAATTTAGAAAAGCAAGAGATTGTGAAACTTGAAGCTATTGACAAAATAGAGCACATGGGATCAACAATTATTTTGTCTGAAAATTTGAAATCAAAATTGGATTCATTAGAGAAGACTATATCTAAAACAGCGGGTTTTGAAAAGACTTTGAATGTGTGTTTAAATTGCCGAATCATTTTGAGAAGAAATTTACATGTTGAAAGAGGTCTGGTAAATGGATCAATGGGTAATGTTGTTGATTTTGAGAAGTACAGAAATAGAGATGGAATAGAATTTTTAAAAATTAAATTTGATGGCATTGAGGAAGTACAGCTAATTGGTCGTTGTTCTGCTAGGTTTTTGCTTGTTAAAGACTTATATGTTCGCCGTAAACAGTTTCCTGTTTGCTTGGCATATGCGGTAACAATTCATAAATCGCAAGGTTTAAGTGTAGACAGTGCATTGGTGAATATTGGCAGTTCTGTGTTCAAGGAGGGTATGGCATATGTGGCATTGTCACGAGTTAGAACTTTATCAGGATTGTACTTGATTGACTGTGATGTCACAAACATTTGTGCGGATCTAGATTGTGTTAAGGAATACAATAGGTTAAGAAGAGAGTATGCGCCACATTTGCCTCAATATCCTTTGTTTGAGAAACGTGTGGTAGGCCGGAAACGTAGAAATATCAGTAATAGTAGGGAGGTTGTTGCAAAAAGACTAAAAGTCAATGAACCGAAAATTGTTAGCAGAAAGAAAGTGGATTCTGTTGAAGATGTTGTCGGTTTTCAATTTGAAAACAGTTCTGGTGTCAACTGCTATGCAAATGTAGTGGTTAATGTTCTCTTTTCACTAGAGAGTTTAAAAGAACAGATTCTGTTGAATTCAGAACAAATTTTATGCTGTTTATTGAATTCTGTTTTCGAGAAATGTAGCAGTGATCGAACAAAAGTAGAAAGTGTGTCTGAAGTTCGATATCTGTTAGATGAATGTTCAGGGCAAACAGACTTCTCTGAAAATAATCAGCAAGATTGTCAGGAGTTTTTAATGTATATGCTTGATGTATTGCAAGATGAGGGTGTAGATGTAGATCACCTGTTTGGGCTTTCTTATCAATGGCAGCATGACTGCGAGAATTGTAGGGTATCAAGTACTACTAGTGTAGACTCAGAAAGATTTATATATTTAACTTTGCCAGACAGTAAATCAGTCTCCTTTAATAAGCTAGTAAATGCAGCGGATCACAACATGGAGTGTAGCCAATGTAAATCTGAAATGATGTCAACATTATTTATACGTAGATATGGACAGTATGTCATTTTAATGATTCAACGATGTAGGCCTGATGGATCAAAATTGTCAACTTTAATAAAAAATTTTGTGGCTTCTCAGCTTTCAATATCAGGAAGGACTTTTGTAACTGTAGCAATTATCTATCACGATGGTCCTTCAACAACATCAAGACATTATACAGCATATTTAAAGTCTCGAAATGGCTGGTCATTTTGCAATGATTCCGTTGTAACTTTCAAAAAAAAATTGCCGTTTGACCTTAAAAATTCTTACCTGGTGTTTTTAAAATCAAAATTTTAATGAAAGAATCTCGGGATTTCCTGTGAAGAATTGCAAAAGGTTCATGAAGTAGAGGGAATGTAAGTCTGCAATGCTGTCTAGATTATTGGTCCAAAACTTTTAATTATAATGTCAATTTAAAAATCCAACTATATAAACCTGATGCAAGTAAGTCTGCTTCATAGTAAGCAGTATCAGTGTCATAGGAAAAGGAGAACATGAGTGACAAAGAAGGGTAAGATATTAGTAGTCCAGGATTGTGAAAATAATCTTAAATGTATTCTTTTTGAAAGTTGCGAAAATAGAAAATGTCGGGATTTGATTGGAAGAATTACAAGAGTAGCGAATCGTGGCAACCTGATTTGGCCTAGTGGAAACATGTGATAGAATGAGAGAAGTCTTTTCTTCTATGTAACATATTTTTCGTATCGATGGAGGTTTTCTTTCAGAAAGTGGTGGGCTGAAAATATTTATAGCACAACAGAGTGAATGCTGTTCATAGGAGATCCTTCGACGTCATTGAAAGTAAGTTAATTTTAAGGAGTTTTGAAATCAGATTTCTTAGGTTGTATGGGTTTTTTAAACACAGTCATTTTGATTGTGTTTTTTTTTCCCCGCTGTTACATGATGAATACGTTCAAGTCACTGATTTAAGTGAAATTTGATACATTCTGAGAACAGCAAAAATAAACCATATAACATGTATAATTAATGTTCTTCTGTTTGTACTTATGATATACATTTAGAAATGTGAGGTAGATATGGAGAAACTGAGTCTTCTGTAAGTGTCAATTTTAATACTTTTAGTGCTGTATTTCCGGGTACTGTTTTTTTAAAAAAAAGGAATAGGCCTCACAATAAAGAAAGCTCTTCAAAGCACACATCTTATTTGCATCCTGAAATTATCATTTAAAATATTAGAGACAATTTTATGATGGCTTTACATCTTTTTTGCGCTGCTATTGCATCACTATTGTGAGACATCAGCAGTGCAAAAGAAGTACCATGTTCCAAAATAGGTCTCAGTTCATCAGCATGAAGATACTGTTTATTTAAAATATATATCTTTAGGATTGTGTAGGGGACGTAGAGAAGCAGAGGCTTCTGTAAATGTCAAAATTGTTGAAAAAGTGTTTCTTCTTGAACCTTTTCCCTTTTCTTTTGTAATTTTTAAATACATGTAGTAATATTTTTGGAAATGTTTGTTTTCTCTTTTACAGATTGAAAGTATGAAAAAATATTTAAAAAAGGTAACAAGAATTATAAGGTAAATGTTTTCTACTCTTTTTACCCGCAATGCACTGCTGATGATGTCACTGACCATGTCATGAATGATGTAATAAGAGGACATGAGTTACTTCATTTGTAGGCCTTCACATGCTTTATCTGCTCTGTATTCTTCAACAAGTGTAAAATTGATCTGTAACCCTGAGTAGGTCTCACCTTAAACAAACCTCACGAGACATCACACTTTATCGTCATCCTGAATTAATAAATAGATCTATTAAACACTATCTCTGATTTACTCTCTATAGCTGTCTTTCTTTTTACATTACTCTCTGTTTACTTCCCTTATACTAACTCTTCTTTTTTTTAAAAAAAATTTTTTTGGTTCGCTTCAAGTTCGCGAACCGGGCAGCGAACTTGAAGCGAACCAAAAGAAATAGAGCTTGCTAGAGTGCTAAATATTCTAGCAATTTTATTTGAAAGGGGAGGTAGTTCTGAAAAGAACTTTTTTTTATGTTTTTGTTCTTTTATTTTTATTTTTTTTTTTTTCAGAACATTTTTTGTTTTTTTTTGTATTTTTAGAACAGTTTTATGTTTTTTTTGTGTTTTTCATGGAGGGGAAACAACAAAAAAACAGGCATTGAAAAGGGCTCAACAGGAGCAAAGAAAAAATTACTGCTTGGGTGGGTTAGGGCAGTTATGGTTATCAAACACCAAGTTTATTAAGTTTACGCTCATGTTGCCACATGAGAGCAAAGCACCACAATGTATGCACGTTAACTTCATGTGCTTGAAGTTTGGCTGTATGTTTGGCACAGTTTCCTGTGCCTCTCTTACAGTCAAAGATATATTAGAAGTTGATTTGGCCACAGGAGTTGTTGGGGGATTATCTTGCAGATCCCTTAACTCTGCCCGGCTGTAATTTAATGGATGCCACCTGACCATATGGCGATGCATAGTATAGTTGCCCATACTATACTTTTTCTCTGTGCCTCGAGATAATCTTTTTTTGCAAATTAGGCAGGTGGCATATTTGGCATTAACCTTCTTCTGCCCTCGAGGAATTGTGAAAAATTGCCAAATGAAACTTGTTTTCCTTCTGGAAACACGGGGCAACTCCTGAATAAATTCAGGTTCATCATTGTCCTCTTCTTCTAAGTCGTCTTCTTCCTCTTCTCTGTTTGAGATGAATTGAGATGGTGGTCCTCTCTTGTCATGAGGAGGTTGAGGTGGTGGTGGGGGTCCACCAGCTGAAGCAAAGATAGAAGCCATTGCAATCAAAATGGAAAATGGTCTTTCTCTCACCAAGATGAAAGTCAGAGTGAGGAAAGAAGAAGGGGTTTACGTGATTTTGGAAAAGCAAAAGTTCGGAACCAATAAAAAGTGTTATTTTTAGGTCACATGACCTAGTCATACATCATTTGGAAACCAAAAGTGAAATGTTCCGCTCACGTTACGCGGTGCGCGCCGCGTCCCGCACCGTTTCCGGTTCGCGGTCCCGAGCACTTTCGGGAGCGCAAAAGCGGCGCGTCATAAGACGCATTACGCGACAATGATACGTCGCGCTTCCGCGACGCGTCACAGTTCCGCTAACGTAATGTTTACCGGTTCGCGTACTAGATTGCGGCATCAAGATGAGCTACCGGAAAGCTTCTCAGTTCGCTTACCGGAAGCGAAGAAAAAAAATATTTCAATAAAAATTATCAATAAACATCTAAAATATATTTTGGGTTTTAAAGTAGAATACATTTTACAGGTACAGATGTTAGCTTTTAAAAAACCAATTAAATTCACAGAAAAAACCATAGGTTATAGTCCATATATAGTTAGGAATTTGCATTTACAAAACCTTGAAAATTCAATGAAAAAACCATTGGTTATAGAACATATATAGTTAGGAATTTGCATTTACAAAACTTTATTTTACTCGCATAAAACCATTGAAATTCCATATATAGTTAGATGCGCTAACTATATATCGCGCACCCGCAATCCACTGCTGATGATGTCACATATTACATCATTCATGACATGGTCAGTGACATCACTGATGACATCACTGATGACATCTCAAATGACATCAGTGATGTCATCAGTGATGTCACTGACCATGTCATGAATGATGTAATATGTGACATCATCAGCAGTGGATTGCGGGTGCGCGATATATAGTTAGCGCATCTAACTATATATGGAATTTCAATGGTTTTATGCGAGTAAAATAAAGTTTTGAAAATGCAAATTCCTAACTATATATGTTCTATAACCAATGGTTTTTTCATTGAATATATATATATATATACATACATATATAAACATATATAATCTGTATATCTATATATATATACAAATATAAATGCATGCATACATATACATATATGCATACAGATGCATGTTATTTACATGAACGTTTAAAAAACACTAATAAAAGCAAAGCTAAAAAGCCACCTCATTACAAACAGAATGGCTTTAACTTAAACAAGGGCGAGATCTATTACATTTTCAATGCATGTTTACTTTGGTTCCATGAAGAAGGCATTCAGATGTGTCACACATTTGCCATAAATTCTGAATATTAGCACTATAGTTGCTCAATAGATCACTGTAGTAAAGCTACTGCTCACCAGGGAAGTCTGCTGCTGGTATTCAAAGTGCATGTTTCAGTCTGCATGTCAGAATTTTTTTTATGAAATAGAAGAGGATTTGAGAAGTCACTCAAAATGGTCCCTAATTTTTCTTTCTGAAGCACTAATCATACTTTCTATGGCAAAATGAACCCCCTCATTTTGTTCCATTTAAAATTAAATGTTCTCAGACTAACCACTTCATTCCAATCAAGATGGCTTCTGGTGTGCCATACTTTTGTCATAAATAAGACTGTTAGCGCTCTAGTTTTTCTTTAGAACACTCTGGGACATTCTGTCATTGGGCTATACTTGGGCTACATCTGGGTGATATTTGGGCTACATTTAGGCTCTTTTGTCTCTGGTGGCCATCTTGGGAGACTGCATGTCAGAATGTTTTAATGAAATTGAAGAGGATTTGAGAAGTCACTCAAAATGTGCCCTAATTTTTCTTTCTGCTGCACTAATCATACTTTCTATGGCAAAATATATCCCCTCATTTTGTTCCTTTTTAAATTAAATGTTTTAAGAGTTACCACTTTATTCCAATCAAGATGGCTTCAGGTGTGCCATACCTTTGTAATAAGTAGGACTGTTAGCGCTCTAGTTGTTCTTTAGAACACTCTGGGACATTCTGTCATTGGGCTATACTTGGGCTACATCTGGGTGATATTTGGGCAACATTTGGGCTCTTTTGTCTCTGGTGGCCATCTTGGGATACTGCAAGTCAGAATTTTTTAATGAAATAGAAGAGGATTTGAGAAGTCACTCAAAATGTGACCTAATTTTTCTTTCTGCAGCACTAATAATACTTTCCATGGCATAATATACCCCCTCATTTTGTTCCTTTTTAAATTAAATGTTTTAAGAGTTACCACTTTATTCCCATCACGATGGCTTCAGGTGTGCTATACCTTTGTAATAAGTAGGACTGTTAGCGCTCTAGTTGTTCTTTAGAACACTCTAGGAGGCTGTAGTAGAACACAAAGGAATCAACTGACAGTCTCTGTCCTTGTTGGATGTACATGTTTTACTGAGAATGTCAGACTTCATTCTCTCATGACTGAGAAAGATAATGTGAATTCACAGAAAATATGCTTTCAGTTTAGCTTATAGATCCCCTTCCAAACCACTGTGGGAAAATCATGAGATACTAGTTTTCTTTCTAACATGATTCATGATATCACAGCAGAAGGCTTTTTCACATGGTAAAATCACCTTAGAACACACCACAATTCCTAAAATGAGTATGGTACCATCAACAAATGATTTATAATGTAACTAAAGTCCTAAAACCCTCTATTAACTACAATGCTTTTTAATGAGGTGCTATCATGTATATTGGTCCCAAGATGGCTGCCAACACTTCTTGGATGAAGTGCTGACAGCCAATCAGATCAGATGTGTGGTTAGGCTCCGCCCATATATATATTTTTTTTAACCTAAATTACTCAAAATCCACTGGAGCACATATCTTGAGACATAGCAAAGGCACATCGGGCTACCAGTCCCTACAATTTTGCCAAGTTTTAAGGAAAATTACAGGCAGATTCCTCAACCGGCGCCAAAGTTATTCCCAATAGAATGTTGCGGATTTCCTATAGAAAACAATCCAAACTATAACTACCTACTGGTGACCGCAAGTAGGTAATATATATATATATATATATATGTATATATATGTAACTTTATTGAAGTTAAAGAATATTATTTTTATGACTAGCTCAGATAATGTCTTTTCTTATTATTTATATTAAACATATATATATATATATACGTTTTTGAAAATGAAAATATTTTGCGGGAGTCGCGAATGATGTCACAGGCAACCGGGCGACCGGCATGTCGCGTAATACGTACATTTCGCGTATGCAGTACAAGTCGCCTACCAGTCGCATAGCGTCCCCGTTGGGAAATTCGTACTCGTCGCACACCCTACGCGGATCCTACACAACAATCCTAAAATGGCGGACTCGTTCTGCGCAGTAAACGAGAAGGGTGCACTTTGGGTGCGCTACTCCCAAGAATAATTTTTTTAAATATATAATAAAGAAAATAATATAAATATATTTAAAAGAACATACAGTAATTAAAAAAATATATATTTTTAAGTTTTTTGAAAAATATTGAAATTCCTCGGTTATAGTTAGTTGTACTAACTATAACTCGCGTGCCCACAATCCACTGCTGATGATGTGACATATTACATAATTCATGACATGGTCAGTGACATCACTGATGACATCTCAAATGACATCCCTGATGACATCAGTGATGTCACTTTGATGTACTATGTGACTTCATCCGCAGTGGATTGCGGGCGTGCGAGTTATAGTTAGTGCAACTAAATATAACGGAGGAATTTCAATGGTTTTGTACGAGTGAAATGACCAGCTAACTATAACACCCCTAAAACCTATGTTTTTTTGTGTATATATATATAAATCTGGACTCGGGAGGACTGTCTAGTCGAACTGGGACTGGCCTGCCCCCCAGGTTTTAAAATCATTCACACCCCTCGACTGAAGAACAGAGGTGGTGGAATCGGTATCATCTATAGAGAATCATTGGGTCTTTTCCAGCTTAAAATCAGTGAGGTTTCGGGCTTCGAACTGATGGGATTCTCCATTAAAGACCTGGAGAGAACACTACTCGCAGGTGTGTTATGTTATCGCCCACTGGGCTCTGTTCCCTCCCTATCAGACTTTCTTGATCTGATATATGACCTATCGAATACTCACTCTAAGCTGCTGGTCCTGGGGGACTTCAACTTATGGCAGGGCGGTCCACTGGATGGGGCGTTCACGACACTTTGCCAAGCTTTTGGTGATATTCAGCTGCAGCACCTGGTCGGCTCTGCGACCCACAGGGGAGGTCACGTCCTGGACCTGATTTTCGCTGACGCTCAATCAGTAATGGTCAACGATATCCTACGCCAATGCTGGACTGACCCCGCACTGGTGGCTTTCTCCCTTTGTATAGGGGTTTATCCCTCTGAAGCTGCCGGGGTAGGATTATCGAAACTGGGTAGACCTTGGTCCCGACTCTTCAAGTCATCTTTACTGCCTTCCTTACTACCAGACAACTTTTGTCTGAGCAACTCGGTGGAGGAAAGCTACCTCACCTTGTGTCGGTCTATTACTGACTCGTTAGATAAGCTGGTGCCCCTTCGTAGGTCTCGAGGGAGAGTGAATCGCGCTTTCCCCTGGTACACAGAAGAGCTACGACAGCTAAAGTTGAGCTGCAAACGTGCTGAGAGAGCTTGGAGGAAGCAGTACTCACCCTCGGCTAAGGCCTCATTTAGGCTTGCACTGCAGGGCTACAAGGTGCAGATTAAGTTGGCAAAGGCGGCCTTTCTAGAATCCACCTTGAACAAGGCGCCTAATAAATCTCAAGCCCTGTTCAAAATTGTCAAGGACTTGTCTCACCCAGTGTGTGTGGCCAACACGGTCGTGGCGTTGCAGGCCCTGTGCGACTCCCTGGCGGGTGCTTTTGAGGAGAAGACTGCAAAGATCTTAGAGGGCTTAAAAAACCGTCTGCCCGCTGCTCTCGGTTTGGGAGCTCCGGTTAGCGCGCTCAGTCGAACCCGGCCAGTCGGGTCTTGCCCTGGCTCGGGAGCTCCGAACGGGTCACCCAGTCGACCCCAACCGATTGTCGCAGCTCTCACACAGGGTACTCTTGGCTTGGGAGCTCCGGCTGGTCCGCCCAGTCGACCCCAGACGGATACTTCTGGCCCCAGTCTGGGAGCTCCGGATGGATCACCCAGTCGACCCCAGCCGAGTGACCCAGTTCTTTGCTTGGGAGCTCCGGAGACCTCCTCCAGTCGACCCCAATTAAGACTGTTTCCTTGTCCCTCCTTTGAAGAATTCTGCAGCTTGGCACATACGGTAGCCTCGGGCTCTCCGCTCGACCCACTACCTCCCAAATTCTGGAAGGCCTTCCACACAGAACTCTTTCAGCCTCTGCACTCCATCTGTCTCCAGTCTTTAGAGTTGGCATCGGTCCCCGAGTGCTGGAAGTTAGCAGTAGTGTCACCTCTGCTCAAGAAACCAATGCTGGACCCTTCTTGCCTTTCTAACTATAGGCCAATCTCTTTGCTCCCATTTCCTATCAAGATCATGGAAAAATGGGTGACCCGCTCGCTCTCAGGTTTCCTGGAGAACATCGGTTGGTTTGACGAGGCACAGTTTGGCTTCCGCCCCGGGCACGGGACGGAGTCTGCACTGGTAACCGTACTGGACAACCTTAGTTCGCGTGTCGACAGTGGTCCGGCAGCCTTTCTAGTGCTGCTCGACATGTCGGCCGCGTTCGATACGGTCTGCCATCACAGAGGGTGCAAGAGACTGGCTGATATCTTATTTGGGTAGCTGGCAACAGCTGGTCTCGCTTCCTCCATTCTGTTCTGAGCCAAGGAAAGTTGGACAGGGGGTCCCACAGGGCTCGGCCATCAGCCCTATACTTTTTAACCTGTACCTTCGCCCCTTGGTCCAGCTTATAAAACTTTTTGGTGTCTCGGCTTTCAACTATGCCGACAACACCCAGCTGGTCTTCTCTCTGGAAGGAAATAATGCGGTCCCGCTGGAGACATTTCACCGCTGTATGGCAGCCACAGCGGACTGGTTACGGGCCAACTCCCTCCAATTTAACAGCTCAAAGACGGAGGTGCTCTACTGTTCCATAGCCCGGATCCCGCAAGTTCTTCCAGAGAACTTTTGGCCTACCACTTTTCCCGAGCCAGTAGCGGCGGCGGAATCAGCTTGCAACTTGGGGGTGATCTTCGGCCCAAATTTACAGCTTGACTTGCACGTCAATAAAACCATCTCTACGTGCATGATGCTGTTACGCATGTTGCGTAAAATTCTGCCCCTCCTCCCCGCCCAGGCCAGGCCGGAAGTAGTCCGCAGTACCATCCTAAGTCGTTTAGACTATTGCAATGCGCTACGTCTGGAGGCCCCAAAAAGTCTGCTGGGGAAGTTACAACGGGTGCAGAACATGGCCGCCAAGTTGGCTCTTTCTCGTCCTAGGTCCAGCTCTTCCACTCTCGCTCTAAGAGACTTACACTGGCTTCCGGTCCATCTGCGAGTGCTGTATAAAGCCGCGTGCCTGGTGTTCAAGGCAGTACACCAACAGGGCCCAGTACCACTGCGGAATATGTTTGCCTGGTACTCTGCCTCGCGGCCCCTTCGTTCCTCTTCGGCACAACTGCTGGTGGTCCCGAGGTTTCAGAGAGTTAGGATGGGTGGCCGCTCATTTAGTGTTGCAGCGGCCAAACTTTGGAACTCCCTGCCTCTTTCTCTGAGAAGCCACAAGGACTACCTGCCGTTTAGGAAAGCGTTGAAAACGCATCTCTTTCCGAAAATTGTTTGAGCACTGAGAAGTGCAATCGTCCCGAAGTTCAAAGCGCCAGGATGCCCTCTGGGTGACAGGTCTGCGCTCTACAAGTACACAAAATAAATAAATAAAGAAATAAAATAAATATAACACCCCTAAAACACATATATAAGGGTTACATTACACTGAAAGGAGGTCTGTCAGTCTGTCACAAGGATGGTGTCATCAGTGATGTCATGAGTGATGTCACTGACCATGTCATGAGTGATGTAATATGTGACGTCATCAGCAGTGAATTGCAGGCGCTCAAGTTATAGTGAGTCCAACTAACTATAACGTGGGAATTTCAATGGTTTTATGTTAGTAAAATTTCCAGCTAACTATAACTGGTGTGAAACCTATGTTTTTTTCAGTGAATATATAATATATACATACATTGGGATTGAGGGTGACCTGAATAAATAAAAAGATGCCTAATCTGGAATCACCTTGAGTCCGTGCCTTCTTCCATAGAGTTTCTGTGGGAGGTGGTTGTTTGTTTCACATATATATATATATATATATATATATATATATATATATATATATATATATATATATATATATATATATATGTATATATATATATATATTCACTGAAAAAACCATAGGTTATAGACCATATATAGTTAGGGATTAGCATTTAAAAAACCTTATTTTATTTGCACAAAACCATTGAAATTCCATACATCATTCATGACATGGTCAGTGACATCACTGATGACATCACTGATGACATCTCAAATGACATCACTGATGACATCACTGATGACATCACTGATGACATCTCAAATGACATCACTGATGACATCACTGACATCTCATTTGACATTACTGATTACATCACTGATGATATCATTTATGTGATAATACATCTTCAGACTCTAATATAACCTTAGATACACTCAGTGTAAACAGGCACTCACAGACTGTCACACATCCATGGAGTTACCCACACACCTAGTCAGTCATGCAAAGAATCAATCACACCTCCATTTCCTCAACTATACAGTTATACACACCTTACTTATTCAAACATATACTAACACATATTTACTCTCTTATACAATCCTTGATACAAGTTCACAATGATTCATACAGCCACTCTCACATTCACTGGCTCTTATGTTCAGTTATTTATATATGTCAACTCTCACATGGAGTGTGTTTTACATATGTACTTACTTTGACATGTAGAACTGAGATATCCATTCACTCACCAATATACTCATGCACACAGTCAACTGTCCATACAGCTGTTTCTACATGCACTTTTGAACCCATACACCTAGGGAATCAACTGCTCACACATCTATGCACAGAGTTATACACCTCCCAGCCACCCACACACATACTCAGTCTCCCATACAAATACTTGGGCAACCATTTAATAACCCATATAGTTACTGATATAGCTACTGATTTAAACATGCAGCAGTTTACAGAAGAACATAAATAATGATTGCCAAATTAAGACACTTTAATCACTAACCCATGCACTCAGTGAGACACATTTAATCATTCTCTCATACAGTCAGTCATGCACCTACTAAATCCTTCATCCAGACACTTATACATCCACTCATTCTTCAATATGTAAGACATATTTTAACTTTACAGAAACATACAGTCACTGGGTGTTGTCATCAGTGATGTCATCAGTGATGTCATTTGAGATGTCATCAGTGATGTCATCAGTGATGTCACTGACCATGTCATGAATGATGTAATATGTGACATCATTAGCAGTGGATTGCGGGTCCGCGATATATAGTTAGTGCAACTAACTATATATGGAATTTCAATGGTTTTGTGCAAATAAAATAAGGTTTTTTAAATGCTAATCCCTAACTATATATGGTCTATAACCTATGGTTTTTTCAGTGAATTTTCAAGGTTTTGTAAATGCAAATTCCTAACTATATATGGTCTATAACCTATGGTTTTTTCTGTGAATTTCATTGGTTTTTTAAAAGCTAATATCTATAGCTGTAAAATATATTCTTTATTAAGTGACGTATCACGTAGCCCGTGAGACGCCTCATGATGCATCGCATAACCGTGACGTATCGTCTCTGCAGCGCAAACCAAACCCAAAACGTAAGCGCGCCAGAACACGCTTAAAGATATATATATATTTTTTTAACCTTAATTAGACAAAATCCACACGTGCACATATCACAAACGTTCAAAAAACACAATATGTCGGACTCCCGTTACGCTGCCGGTTAGCTGCCTGGTTAACGTACCAGGAAGCACCTTTACCGCGAAAAATCGCAAATTCTTTTTTTTTTCACCCCCCAGGGAACTTTAATAGCCCCCTCATCAATCCTAGGGGTTCAGGAGGGGTCTGCCTTACCCCTTTCATTCATTTACACCTTTTTTTTTCCACCTCTTGTCTCTCGATCCCACAGAGAGACAAGATGGCGGCCGCTCCAGACTGTTTACAATGATAACAGCCAATCAGCTTCTCCTCAGACTCCCGTTACACTGCCGGTTAGCTTCCCGGTTAGCTGCCCGGTTAGCTGCCCAGTTCGCGTACCAAGACGCGTCTCTACGGCGAAAAAATCGGATTTTTTTTTGTTTTTTTTTTGGCCCCGCGTGGCTTTATAATATCCCCCTCATCAATCCTAGGGGGTCAGAAGGAGTCTACCTTGCCCTCTTTCCTTCATTTCCCCCTTTGTTTTGGCCTCCTCTTGTCTCTCGATCCTACCGAGAGACAAGATGGCAGCCGCTCCGGACTGTTTACAATATTGACAGCCAATCAGCTACTCCTCAGACTCCCGTTACACTGCCGGTTAGCTTCCCGGTTAGCTGCCCGGTTAGCTGCCCGGTTCGCGTACAAAGACGCGTCTCTACGGCGAAAAAATCGGATTTTTTTTTTTTTTTGGGTTACACTGCCGGTTAGCTTCCCGGTTAGCTGCCCGGTTAGCTGCCTGGTTCGCGTACCAAGACGCGTCTCTACGGCGAAAAAATCGGATTTTTTTTTTTTGGGCCCGGCGTGGCTCTATAATATCCCCCTCATCAATCCTAGGGGGTCAGAAGGGGTCTACCTTGCCCTCTTTCCTTCATTTCCCCCTTTGTTTTGGCCTCCTCTTGTCTCTCGATCCTACCGAGAGACAAGATGGCGGCCGCTCCGGACTGTTTACAATATTGACAGCCAATCAGCTACTCCTCAGACTCCCGTTACACTGCCGGTTAGCTTCCCGGTTAGCTGCCCGGTTAG
This sequence comes from Lissotriton vulgaris, assembly GCF_964263255.1. Lineage (NCBI taxonomy): Eukaryota > Metazoa > Chordata > Amphibia > Caudata > Salamandridae > Lissotriton > Lissotriton vulgaris. The sequence continues at coordinate 81,461 of NW_028247689.1, read as the reverse complement.
CTGCCCGGTTCGCGTACCAAGACGCGTCTCTACGGCGAAAAAATCGGATTTTTTTTTTTTTGGGTTACACTGCCGGTTAGCTTCCCGGTTAGCTGCCCGGTTAGCTGCCCGGTTCGCGTACCAAGACGCGTCTCTACGGCGAAAAAAATCGGATTTTTTTTTTTTTTTTTTTGGGTTACACTGCCGGTTAGCTTCCTGGTTAGCTGCCCGGTTAGCTGCCCGGTTCGCGAACCAAGACGCGTCTCTACGGCGAAAAAAATCGGAATTTTTTTATTTTTTTTTGGGGCCCGGCGTGGCTCTATAATATCCCCCTCATCAATCCTAGGGGGTCAGAAGGGGTCTACCTTGCCCCCTTTCCTTCATTTCCCCCTTTGTTTTGGCCTCCTCTTGTCTCTCGATCCTACCGAGAGACAAGACGGCGGCCGCTCCGGACTGTTTAGAATGTTGACAGACACCGGAGAGCCAATCAGCTTCGCTTCGCAAAGTTCCGATACGCGAAAAGTTCGCGAACCGGAGCGCTGCCCGGAGCGCTGTTACAGATATATATCTTGTTTTAAACGTTAATTTCTCAAAATCCACTGAAGCACATATATTGAGACCTAGCAAAGGCACATCGGGCTAACAGTCCCTACAATTTTGCCAAGTTTCGTGGAAATCCATTGGCTGAAATTTTCAGGAAAATGGAACATTTTGTTTCTGAGCAGCCCCTGACAATTTGGGGGGGTTTCATCAAGGGGGGGCCGAGAAAAAAGGGGGGTCCCAAAACACGTTTTTCCCATGTTAATTTCCATAGGGCGGTTGGCCTCACTTTTAGCTCGAACGGCTGAATGGATTTGCACGAAACTTGGCAAAATTGTAGGGACTGTTAGCCCGATGTGCCTTGGCTAGGTCTCAATATATGTGCTCCAGTGGATTTTGAGTAATTTAGGTTCAAAAAAAGATATATATCTGGGCGGAGCCTAACCACACATCTGATCTGATTGGCTGTCAGCACTTCATCCAAGAAGTGTTGGCAGCCATCTTGGGACCAATATACATGATAGCACCTCATTAAAAAGCATTATAGTTAATAGAGGGTTTTAGGACTTTAGTTACATTATAAATCATTTGTTGATGGTACCATACTCGTTTTAGGAATTGTGGTGGGTTCTAAGGTGATTTTACCATGTGAAAAAACCTTCTGCTGTGATATCATGAATATTGTTTGAAAGAAAACTAATATCTCATGATTTTCCCACAGTGGTTTGGAAGGGGATCTATAAGCTAAACTGAAAGCATATTTTCTGTAAATTCACATTATCTTTCTCAGTCATGTGAAAATGAAGTCTGACATTCTCAGTAAAACATGTACATCCAACAAGGACAGACTTCTCTGTTCTGACCAGTTGCGCCGTGCCGTGCCTAACCATGCCCCGCCAGACTAAGCGCAGAGAGCACAGAGGTAACGGAGCGCCGACCACCGAATCGCCGGAGCACTGTGTGGTGGTGCGGAGCAAGGAGCGCGGGGAATCAGCGCTGGAGAAACAGTTTAGCCCGTGGTCAACGGACCCTTGCCACAGGCGGACCATCGGGATAGCCGGCAACAGACCGGCAACAGACATCCTCCCCAGCCGAGGATTGCTGCGAGGCCGGCGGGGAGGAGCTGAGTGTGACGTGGGGAGCGGGTGCAGGAGCCGTGTGGGAGCCGTTGCGAGCAGGGAGACTCGCCGAGTGCCTGGCGCCACTAAGAAGGCAATCTCTGTAAGAGACCTCTGCGGACTGAGCGCACCCAAGCAGCCCCTCCCTGGTAAAACGCGGAAAACGCGGGAAACAAGCTGAACCAGCTGTGTCCAAAAGGCAGCCCTTTGCGAAGCCTAGGAGCCGGAAGCAGGCAATAAAGGGAGTGGAATCTATGCTCCAGCCATCAAAAGGAAGGATAAACAACATCTGAAATTACCCTTAGAGAAGTATTCTCGGCAGAAAAAGTGGGGCAAGGCAACAAGGCAGCAGGCGGAAGGCAACTGAGGCAGAACAGAGGTAAGTGAATAACTTTTATTTTTTTGCAAGGTAAAAATTAAAAATAATATTAAAGTGTACCACCTAAGTATATCAGTTACTGCTTAGAAATGGCACCCAAAAGAGGCCAAAAATTACCGGAGGAACATGGAAGGAGTAAATCTTTGGAAGGCTCAAAATCCCTCAATGAAAGCCAGGAAAGTCTTGCGTCTTCTATGGAAAATAACAAAGGGGCACGAAAGAAAAAGAAAGTCAAAAGAGCGACGAAGACTGCCCAGAAGGGAAAAAAAGGTGGTAATCAAACAACCATCAAACAGAAAGAGAACACAGCAGCGCTAAAATCTATAAAGGAATTCGTAGGTAAACACTATAGAACTTTAAATCCAGCAATAGCGTCTGTCTTAGATGAAGAAATAGCGGTAATTGGCGGAGAAATCGGGGAAAAAGGCTTGCCAGATGAAAACCAGAGTCGGTCAAACCAAGGAGTTCCCCAGGAAGAAGCCAACCCTGATAACGAGGAAGGCGGTGTGATCCATAGTCCCTTAAACCTGACACTACAGAGTCAAAATCAACAAATCTCGGCCCCTCGCCTATCATCTTCACCAAAAATGTTCTCTTTGATGTCAGTAGGGACGGAAGGTCAGAGGGGAAACGATGACCAGAACCAGAGTATCATCTGGGGAGGAGCCCCGGACCAACTTCTACAACAGCAACTACGACAAAAGTCCCCAACACGGCAAGAGTGCCTAAGGACAAGCTATCCAGCCAACCAAAGCAGAAATATCACACAGGACTCGGTGCTCTCGGATACCCCATCATCCTCCCTGATGGAGTTAATCTTGTTAATGCAGAGAGCGCTCCAAGGAATCCTGGAAGTAACCCTATCAAACAACGGAGTAATGAAGGCACAGAAACAACACTTAAAGAAAATAGAAGAAGAACTTGGAGAAATAAAGTGCCAATTGCCAAGTAGGGTAATGCCAACAGACACAGTCCTACCAAACAAGGAAAGTGACAGGACAGTAACGGAAGAAGAAAGCTTGGTTTTTCTCGAAAGGATGCCCAAATCTGCAGAACAAGCAGCAAAGGAGGTAGTAGAACCCGTGAACAACGTGTACATATCAAGAAGACCCATGCTGATAAAAAGGCGTGGAGGGTATGTTACACTCGGGACTAGGAACAGGAAGGACAAAACCAGGAAAACGAACCATGCCGGAACAAGAAAAGAGAAGGAATCAAGGAAAGGGAGGGCGGCCCCAGGATTAAATGCCTTAGCCCCAATATTTATAACACAAAGACCTGTACAGGTGGCGGCAAAAACTCCTATGCCCCCTAAATTGGTGAGAGTACCAAAGAAAAAACAATCACATAGGGAGGCAACAGAGATTCCCCCCTCCACCCGTATGACGAGACAAAGCGTAAGGCTATTGGATGATCCGGCCACAGAACAAAGGTGTATAAGACCACAGACACATGAAGAACCCATTATAAGAACCAAAAGCCGGAGAGAAGGAAGAACACGCACCAGCCATCAGCAGAACGAATTAAACATGAACTCATACGAGAGAGATGACAACAAATGGGTATTCCTGGACCTGTTACCAGCAGGGCGGAAAGGAAAGTCTGGAAGAAACATTAACCCCCCGAATAGGGCACATGTCCTGTCGGCATTCGCAAAATGCGCTAGTCTGAGGGGGATCGGCACTAAAGACCTGCAGCACGTTGGATTTGTAGAAAACAAGCAAGGAAAGGAAATAACAAAAATCACATTATACTCAGACCTGGTAAAAAGAGCAATCCTGAATGCCACAAAGGAGATAACGCATCAAGGATTAAAGATTATCCCAGAGAGAGATATAAAAACTGCGAAAGATAATAATTTCCTAAAACAACATGCCGGGCTGCAGAAGAGACAAGTAATCCTATATAAAGAAACAAAAAGTGATCGAAACTCTCTGGACATTATAATTGAAAACACAGGTAATGATTCCTCATGGGGGAACTGGTCGTTTAACAGCACCCACGCGGAGGAAAGCATCGAAAGGAATACAGTGGCTACAGATGAGGAAGGAGAGCTGAGTGACGTCGAATAGGATAAAGGGGGTCCGCAAGACCTAGGTCTCTTGTCTTGGAACGTAAATGGGCTAGGCAATGAACAAAAATGGGAACACATAAAGGAATCCATAAACAAAGTAGACATTGCCTGCTTGCAAGAGACCTGGTTATGCGACGAAACCCCAACCTTTGATGGTTATGCCCAGTTACATCAGCCGGCCATAAAGAAAAATCGTGGGAGGCCCTCTGGGGGCCTCATGACCTTGGTATCAACAAGAGTAATGAGGGAAATAAAACTGTTGAACACAAAATGTAAATGGGAACAATCAAGCAGAATTGAACTCTTGACGGTGGAGCTAAAACACAAAATGATGATTTTATTAAATGTATACATGCAGTGGGAAAATGGGGAGGAGTATGAAAGGGAAAGGAGGTTTTTTAAGGAGGATGTAGACAGTATTTTAGAAAAATACTCCGCAGACACAATAGTGATATTGGGGGACTTCAATCATAAACGAAATCAAAGAAAAGCAGACCTTTATAATATGGAACAGCTAGAGGCATACGGTATAAACCCGGCAAGGTTCCCAGTAGGGGAAACCTCGAAACAAGACCAGGAATTATTACATATCTTAGGAGGCAGGGGTTTTCACTGTGTTAACGGAAGAATAGAATCAGATACACCAGCAGGAAAAACGTTTATTCAAGGGCAGCAGAAATGCCCAATTGACTATATATTCCTGCAGGCCTGGAATTTTCACCAGATAAGATCCTTCAAGTTAATTCAAAATGTGATGAGCGATCACAAACTCCTCCATATAGTAATAATGGGGGGTAGGAAACAACAGAGAGAAACAGTGATAAACCAGGCGGTTGAGTACCCCAAACAAGTGACGACACGTCTAACTGAGGAATATCTGGAAAAAGTGAAGGCCACGCAAATAAAAATGGCACCTGCCAATTTTGAAAATAAAAAACTGGAATGGTTCATCTTAAAATTAGAAGAACTGGTTCAATGCCTCAAGATAAAACTAAAAAGAGAAGATCCCAATAGGGTAAAACAAAGAAATTATGGTAAAGGCTTCTCAGTAGTATGTCAAAACAAGAAAAGGGAGATAAGAGCAACACAGAGGAAACAAAAAAAGACCTTTTCACAAGAGAGACATGATCACCTGGTAAAACTGAAAAAAGAATTCAAGCAAATGGTACTCTCTACTAAAAGGTTACATAAAGAAAAATGCTGGTTAGAACTTTTGGAAGCCATAGAGAATAAAAATCTAAGGAAATTCTGGCAACTAGTAAAGACAGCATCTGGCACTTCAGAGGGCGAATTAAACTGTGTGGTGAGTGAGGCAGCATGGGATACATACATAAGGGAATTGTACGGGGCAAGGACTCCTAGTCAGGAGATGGAGACTAAATCATGGCAAGATATTTCTGAAGATCGCCTTGCCAAATTCAACGTAGAACAAGTAGAGCTCACAATAAAAGAACTCAAGCTAACCCGGGCAGCAGGCCCAGACAATCTGCCTGCAATAATTCTGAAGACCGAGGTTACATGGTGGGCAAGTTTCCTGGCCAATATGTTTCAGGTAGTGTTAAAAGATGGCGCAATGCCTCCAACCTGGAAGGGGGCCATAATCAGGCCGATACATAAGAAAGGGAGTAAAGAGGAGCCAAGAAACTATCGGCTGATTAACCTCCTAGATATTGGAGAAAAAGTGTTCTCTAAAATCGTTTTAAAACAACTGAATACATGGGTAGAAGAGTGCCAAATAATCCCCACAGAACAGGGTGGATTCAGAGCAGGCCACTCGACAATAGAACACGGGTTTGCTCTATGGGCGCTGGCGAGGAAGTCGACGGAACAGAACGGCAAACTATGATGCTGTTTCGTCGACTTCAAAGCAGCCTTTGATTCTGTAGATCGGGCCTGCCTATGGGAGACACTAAAGAGACTAAATATCCCGACAGATCTCTTGACCATAATAAAAGAACTACACAGGGAAAATTGGGGGCAAGTAATTAAAGATACGAGGGGCTCCCTAACTCCCAAAATACCCATAGCTAATGGGTTAAGACAGGGCTGCGTGCTGGCCCCTCAGCTTTTTTCAATCTACTTGTCAGATCTCCCGGCCTATTTAGAGGTGGAGGGCAGTGCCAGTCCAAAAATGGATGGAAACAAAATCCCATGCCTATTATATGCGGATGATCTGGTGATAGTAGATCAGACTGAGAGAGGCCTCCAAAGGAAGCTCAATGCTTTTAATACCTACTGTGCTGAAAAATTCCTGACTATCAACTTGGATAAAACAAAAACCCTATGTTTCGGGAAAAAGCAAAGTAGATTTAGCTGGTACATAGGTGACCTTAAATTAGAGACAGTAAATGAATACCGTTACTTGGGTATTTGGTTTGATAGGACACTAAATTGGAACACCCATTTAGAAACGCAAAAAGCAAAGGCTCTCTCCTCCATTTGCGGACTTAAAAGGTTCAATAGGGAATATGGCGAGATGTCACACCGGCCAATGCTCAGAGCTTTTGAGGCAATGATCCCCCCCCAAGTTCTTTATGGCGCAGAGATCCTTTATTTGAGCGGTAAGGGATCCTGGGACGTCATGGAGGGAAATTGCATAAAAAGGCTCCTATCACTTCCTAAATCTGCCATGATTCAAGCCATCAGAACGGAAATAGGCACAAAGTCCTGGGCGATATTAACCCAGATAGCAGTGATCAGATTCTGGAAGAGATTAGAAGACCCTGAAACAAAAAAAGTGGCATACTGGTGTCGCAAAGAAATCCAGAAAAGCGAGCTAAAATGGGCGAAGTCCAGTAGGGATAAAGTGAAGGGAATCTGTAACACTCTGGAGCTCGACTGGGACCTGAGCTCATTGCAAATCACTAGTACCAAAGGTGAATTGAAGCAAAGAGGAAAAGAAGTCTCGAAAATGCGTGATAGAGGCTATTTAAGAAAGAAAAAATCAGTGGTACACATGCTAAATGCGTGGTCACTTGATAATTGGTTCCCCTACCTCGACAGATTACCCAATCGAGGATACAGGCAAGAAATCCTCAGAATTAGAATTGGGATCAACCCATGGTTAATAAGCAGAGACCTGAATGCAAAAATGTTAGATAAGGAAGGTCACTGCAAGTGTTACTTGGGGACAAAAGGAGACCCGCTGCATATCTTGTTAGACTGCTTTACACTCCTAGACCTTAGGAAACTTTTGTTGCGTCCTGTCTTCATAAAATACGATGTAAAAACAAGATCACAGGCAGCCAGTCTCTTAACAGAAATCCCCTTCATTGATATCGCAATTGCCCTCGGGAAATTTTTAAAGGTGTCTCTGACTGCACTGAGAGATACAGAATAACATGTAGTACTGTATGAGTTTTTAGCAGACTGTAATTGTACGGAGTAAGAAGAATAGGAATAGGTTTTATTAGACAAATTAAGTTTTAAGATAACTGTAAATTTTATTGTCTTTTTGTATTTTTGATAATGGTGTGTTCGAACCTCGTATATGGATAAAGTTTTAAAAATAATAAGTCATACTCCATTCTGTGATATTCTAATTGCATTGTTTAAAGACCACGGTCACAATAAACATATATTTTGACTTGACTTGACTTGTCTAACAAGGACAGAGACTGTCAGTTGATTCCTTTGTGTTCTACTGCAGCCTCCTAGAGTGTTCTAAAGAACAACTAGAGTGCTAACAGTCCTACTTATTACAAAGGTTTGGCACACCTGAAGCCATCTTGATTGGAATAAAGTGGTAACTCTTAAAACATTCAATTTAAAAAGAAACAACATGAGGGGGTATATTTTGCCATAGAAAGTATGATTAGTGCTGCAGAATGAAAAATTAGGGCACATTTTGAGTGACTTCTCAAATCCTTTTCTATTTCATTAAAACATTCTGACATGCAGTCTCCCAAAATGGCCACCAGAGACAAAAGAGCCCAAATGTAGCCCAAATATCACCCAGATGTAGCCCAAGTATAGCCCAATGACAGAATGTCCCAGAGTGTTCTAAAGAACAACTAGAGCGCTAACAGTTCTACTTATTACAAAGGTATGGCACACCTGAAGCCATCTTGATTGGAATAAAGTGGTAACTCTTAAAACATTTAATTTAAAAAGAAACAACATGAGGGGGTATATTTTGCCATAGAAAGTATGATTAGTGCTGCAGAATGAAAAATTAGGGCACATTTTGAGTGACTTCTCAAATCCTTTTCTATTTCATTAAAACATTCTGACATGCAGTCTCCCAAAATGGCCACCAGAGACAAAAGAGCCCAAATGTAGCCCAAATATCACCCAGATGTAGCCCAAGTATAGCCCAATGACAGAATGTCCCAGAGTGTTCTAAAGAACAACTAGAGCGCTAACAGTCCTACTTATTAGAAAGGTATAGCACACCTGGAGCCATCGTGATGGGAATAAAGTGGTAACTCTTAAAACATTTAATTTAAAAAGGAACAAAATGAGGGGGTATATTATGCAATAGAAGGTATTATTAGTGCTGCAGAAAGAAAAATTAGGGCACATTGTGAGTGACTTTTCAAATCCTCTTCTATTTCATTAAAAAATTCTGACATGCAGTCTCCCAAAATGGCCACCAGAGACAAAAGAGCCCAAATGTAGCCCAAATATCACCCAGATGTAGCCCAAGTATAGCCCAATGACAGAATGTCCCAGAGTGTTCTAAAGAACAACTAGAGCGGTAACAGTCCTACTTATTACAAAGGTATGGCACACCTGAAGCCATCTTGATTGGAATAAAGTGGTAACTCTTAAAACATTTAATTTAAAAAGGAACAAAATGAGGGGGTATATTTTGCCATATGAATTATGATTAGTGCTGCAGAAAGAAAAATTAGGGCACATTTTGAGTGACTTCTCAAACCCTCTTCAATTTCATTAAAAAATTCTGACATACAGTCTCCCAAGATGGCCACCAGAGACAAAAGAGCCTAAATGTAGCCCAAATATCACCCAGATGTACCCCAAGTATAGCCCAATGACAGAATGTCCCAGAGTGTTCTAAAGAACAACTAGAGCGCTAACAGTCTTACTTATGACAAAAGTATGGCACACCAGAAGCCATCTTGATTGGAATGAAGTGGTAAGTCTGAAAACACTCAATTTAAAAAGGAACAACATGAGGGGGTTAATTTTGCCATAGAAAGTATGATTAGTGCTTCAGAAAGAAAAATTAGGGATCATTTTGAGTGACTTCTCAAATCCTCTTCTATTTCATTAAAAAAATTCTGACATGCAGACTGAAACATGCACTTTGAATACCAGCAGCAGACGTCCCTGGTGAGCAGTAGCTTTACTACAGTGATCTAATGTGCAACTAGAGTGCTAACATTCAGAATTTATGGCAAATGTGTGACACATCTGAATGCCTTTTTGATGGAACCAAAGTAAACAAGCATTGAAAATGCAATAGATCTCGCCCTCGTTTAAGTTAAAGCCATTCTGTTTGTAATGAGGTGGCTTTTTAGCTTTGCTTTTATTAGTGTTTTTTCAACTTTCATGTAAATAACATGCATCTGTATGCATATAAGTATATGTATGCATGCATTTATGTTTGTATTTATATAGATATACAGATGATATATGTTTATATATGTATGTATATATATCTATTCACTGAAAAAACCATAGGCTATAGAAAATATATAGTTAGGAATTAGCATTTACAAAACATTGAAAATTCAATGAAAAAACCATAGGTTATAGACCATATATAGTTAGGAATTAGCATTTACAAAACCTTGAAAATTCACTGAAAAAACCATAGGTTATAGACCATATATAGTTAGGAATTCGCATTTACAAAACCTTATTTTACTCACACAAAACCATTGAAATTCCATATATAGTTAGTTGCACTAACTATATATCGCGCACCCGCAATCCACTGCTGATGATGTCACATATTACATCATTCATGACATGGTCAGTGACATCACTGATGACATCACTGATGACATCTCAAATGACATCACTGATGACATCACTGATGACAACATCCAGTGACTGTATGTTTCTGTAAAGTTAAAATGTGTCTTACATATTGAAGAATGAGTGGATGTATAAGTGTCTGGATGAAGGATTTAGTAGGTGCATGACTGACTGTATGAGTGAGTGATTAAATGTGTCTCACTGAGTGCATGGGTTAGTGACTAAACTGTCTTAATTTGTGCATCATTATGTCTGTTGTTCTGTAAACTGTTGCATGTGTTGATAAGTAGCTATATGAGTAACTATATGGGTTATTGATTGGTTGCCCAAGTATTTGTATGGGAGACTGAGTGTGTGTGTGGGTGGCTGGGAGGTGTATGACTCTGTGCATAGATGTGTGAGCAGTTGATTCACTAGATGTATGGTTTCAAAAGTGCATGTGGAAACAGCTGTATGGGCGGTTGACTGTGTGCATGAGTGTATTGGTGAGTGAATGGATATCTCAGTGCTACATGTCAAAGTAAGTACATATGTAAAACACAGTACATGTGAGAGTTGACATATATAAATAACTGTGCATAAGAGCCAGTGAATGTGTGAGTGGCTGTATGGATCATTGTGAACTTGTATCAGGGATTGTATAAGAGAGTAAATATGTGTTAGTATATGTTTGAATAAGTAAAGTTTGTATAACTGTATAGTTGAGGAAATGGAGGTGTGATTGATTCTCTGCATGACTGACTAGGTGTGTGAGTAACTCCATGGATGAGTGACAGTCTGTGAGTGTCTGTTTACACTGATTGTATCTAAGGTTATATTAGAGTCTGAAGAGGTTCATCGTATTATCACATGAATGATATCATCAGTGATGTGATCAGTAATGTCAAATGAGATGTCATCAGTGATGTCATCAGTGATGTCATTTGAGATGTCATCAGTGATGTCATTTGAGATGTCATCAGTGATGTCATCAGTGATGTCACTGACCATGTCATGAATGATGCAATATGTGACATCATCAGCAGTGGATTGCGGGTGCGCGATATATAGTTAGTGCAACTAACTATATATGGAATTTCAATGGTTTTGTGTGAGTAAAATAAGGTTTTGTAAATGCGAATTCCTAACTATATATGGTCTATAACCTATGGTTTTTTCAGTGAATATATATATATATATATATATATATATATATATATATATATATATATATATATATATATATATATATATATATATATATATATATATATATAATCTATATAGAACTAAAAGAACTGGTTTAACCAGAGGCTAGGATTTTACAAGTGTCACACGTGCAAAGCTTGCCTAAACGGAGTGAATAAAAAGAGTTTTACCTTAGCATTTGGGAAAGGTGAGCATCAAATCAAACACATGCTAACGTGTAAAACTGAATACGTGGTCTATATCCTCGAGTGTCCCTGTAAGTTAAAATATGTGGGAAGTACGAAACTGCAGGGACACAAAAGAATATTGCAACACATACGTGCAATCAAGAATAAGGACCCAACTTACCCAGTTGCCCGACATTTTAACGAGAAACACCAGGGAGATGTCAGATTACTCCAATATTATTTAATTGACACAATACCCCCGAGTAAGAGAGGGGGAGATCGGGATGAAAAATTAAGAAAACTAGAAACTAGCTACATATTGAAGCTAGATTCTAAACATCCGTATGGGCTTAATTTAACTGAAGATCTATACACAGGCCTATAAAAACAGTCAAAGATTATGTAACATCATTAATCACAAATAGGAGTAAGTCAGAACAGATAGAAGAAAATGACAATTACGAATGTAGCGAATACTGGTAAATCTAACGTAATATAAGTGTAATCAAAATGAAATGGCCTCAACAAAAACAGAAAATGAGCAACAAAAAGTTTTTTTAATTCACAACTGTTTTTAATAACACTTGAAAAAATATAATTTGTAAATTGTAACACCTTTAGGAAGTTTTCTTGTTCTTTTTTCTGTCATCAGGGTTTGCACAATAACACTTTTTTCTTTTCTTTTTTACTTAAAACCTATCCTTATCAGAGGCTTCTGAACAGGATTTTTTTAAGTCACACTACAATCTGTCAAATGCATACAACTGGCCTTAAAAGATCTTAAATATACTGTAAATATGTGACATGCAGACAAGAGTAAGCGTAATTTTGCACATGCGTTGATGCACTTTAAAAATTGAGACCGATAAGGTATACTCAGAACATAAAATAGAGCTAGAGAGAAAAAAACGGCTTTTTAACAAATGTGTATATATATTTATTTATTTATATATTTATAACACTTTTTATGAGATATATTGAAATATCCCATAGATGCTCTATGGTATTTATACCGTGATGTATTGCACTTTATTGCGAACTTTGCACAAGAACGGATGTAAATTTTGCTTAGATGTGTATATATTTTATGCCAGGGTATCATCTTATGGTATTTATACCGGTATATCAAATTGCTTAAGGTGTACGATTACAATAAGCAGATCTGCACAAGAAAATAAGAAACGCATATAATTGAATGTATAAAGAAATATTGTACTATAGCGGGTCAAAAAGCCAGCAAATGTTAAAACGTCATTTGTACAGATTTGTAAAAATATAAGAGCACTGTCACTTTAAAATTGCATCACCAAAAGAAAGAAAAAAATGTCAATGTTGGTATATAAGAAACCAGGTGACCAGTTACTGTGTCATGTGATCAAGGTACGTCAGTACCGAAACGCGTAATGGCCGACTGAGTAACAGCTCAATAAACCGACAAACTTTTTCACCTACCTGGGTCTGTGCTCCATGTTTCTTTTCGTGAGGAGAGAGCGCCTGCATCCTGCTTGTGTAGTGGAGTGGCAGAGATATTGATGACCGGTGTCCTTCCTTTACCGGTACTACACAGACCCCTCGCCTGGAGAAGAAAAGGGCTTTTTTTCCGCAGTAAAGAGGAGGCGTCTGGCAACAGACAAAAAACCTATGAACTATCCTGGAGGATTATAAATCTACGGAAGAGCCCCCCAACGGTGTTACACGTGCAGGAAGTTTCTTACGGAGTAAGCAGAGGAGCGGAGGTCACGGGTCGGAGGACGCGTGACGTGCCGGCGAAAAGCTGAAGGTAAGAACACACAGCACTGCATCGACAAGTTGGGTGACGAGTAAAGTGAGCGTTGTCACGCGACCGCGGTGTTTGAGTATTTGTAAGAAACACCCGGGAACGGTAGTGGCCAAAACGCCAAATTCAATCGGTAAATTAAAAGAGCTGATACGATGTCGGCAGACACGTTAAGAGATCGTGAGGCCAAAGTGGTGGAGATGTTTGACGAGGCAGCAACACCGCGAGGGAACACCAAATCGCAGAATGCACCTGGGACATCAAACATAAGAACTGATACACTTAAAGATACATTTCGGGCACTGGAAAAGGTGTGCAGAAACAAGAGCAAAGCAAATGGTGGGAGGGGAGATCGTTGCAGAGATATCTGGATGTAAAACGAGTACCAAGGGGCTTACGTATCCTCCTGGCACCAAGCTACGAGACACCTGACCCAAACATGCTCAGAGAATGGGCGGAAACTAATCTGGAGTCATCAAGGAAGTTGATGATAATTCTGGTAAAGTACGCGGAAACGGACCGCGCAAAACTACAAGTAAAAATAGATGAGATAAATGAAGAAATAAAAAATATGGGACAAACAGATGAAGAAACTAAATTAAGACAAGAAATGATAAACAGGCTTCAAAAAGAAGACGAGAAAATAAGAGAACGCAAAGCTTATAAGTATCACCGAGATAAAAATGACTATGAATGTGGTAGAATATTTACTTTTGCCAAAAAGTATGAGAACATGAAAATCTCAAAGTTCAGTGGTATAAGAGAGGCAAGTAAGGACACCCGACAAAATATACAGGGAGGATCGTCAACCTCCAGCTTAAGCTCTGCAATTGAAAGCGAATCTGAGGACACAAGATCTGGGCGTGTACCGACCAATATAACGTTGGTAGAAGAGCTTGATTTTTTAGTCAAGGAACAGAAACAAACCCTCCGACCAAAACGCCAGACAGCAAAACCACCGGGAAAATCAAAAACCCAACCCGCAAACGCAGAGAAAGGAGACGGGCAAGGAAAAGGAGAGCCAACAAGGAGGTACCAAACTCGCAGGTGGAATCGAAAGTAGAATCCCCTAATGCATTGACAGCGACAAACAACATCACGGTTACAAATTTATCAGATATGACCTTGAATAAAGCTGAATTGCAATTACTATCCTTAGGATTGTCCTTTGCCCCTGAGAGCACCTTTGACTATGCATCAACGCGAATGGATATTTACAGGGGCATCAGAAAACTGAAATTGCGAAAACACCATTTGCTAAAAGGTGAAAAAGAAACACCAATACCTGAGATACCCCTGACAAGTGGTCAAGATGAAACAGACCAAATTTTCAATACTCAAGAAAGACTATTTATTGAGGAATTGGCAGAAATGGAGACAACACAAACACAAGGCAATGAACCATACAATGAAATTGAAAATGTGCCAAGAGAGAGTAAAATGTGTACTACCAACTTCAAACCTCGGTCAAAGTTTGTCCCAATCATGCCCAGAGATGGTATAGACATCTACCATGAACAAATCACGAAAGAACTCAAAGAATTAAATATGGCTATAAATAAACCTAAAAATAGAAGGAAAAGAAAGATGGAAATAAGATATAAACAGTTGATGAGCAAGCTATCCAAAAATAGACAAGTGGTGATACGAAATGCCGACAAGGGGGGTAACCTAGTAATTTGGAAAAAATCAGACTATTTACTAGAAGCCCAAAAACAATTAATGGACCAGGACTGTTACCGCAGATGTGATCAAAGCATATTGAAATTGACAAATGAGAAATTATATGCAAAGTTACTAGCGTGGAAGAGCAAAGGTTTGATAAACAAGGAAGAATTCCTATTTTTGAAAAATAACACTCCAACAACTCCAGTGCTATATTTCATACCAAAGCTCCACAAAAACCATTTGAATCCGCCCGGACGACCAATCATTTCCGCAATTTACAGCCTAACTGAACACATGTCCCAATACATCGACCACTTTCTACAAGAACACGTCCAGCGATTACCCTCATATTTGAGAGACACGGGAGACTTTTTGGCCAAAATAAAGGATCTAAAGTGGCAATCAGATTTCCTGTTGATAACTATGGACATTACCTCGTTATACACGAGTATTAGTCACAGAGAGGGCATGCGAGCAACATAATTCTATCTCAAACAAAGAGATGCTGTTTATGTTGAACACAGTAGAATGTTGTTAGACATGATGGA
The DNA here is from genome assembly GCF_964263255.1 of Lissotriton vulgaris. Lineage (NCBI taxonomy): Eukaryota > Metazoa > Chordata > Amphibia > Caudata > Salamandridae > Lissotriton > Lissotriton vulgaris. The sequence goes on along the minus strand of NW_028247689.1, from coordinate 66,074 downwards.
GTTCTGTTTACACAATAACATCTTTCTCTTTCAGCATAGTCTGTACCAACAAATAAGAGGCGTAGCTATGGGGGCCAGTTTTTCCCCCAGCTACGCCTGTCTTCATATGGGGTGGTGGGAGGAACTGGTCCTCCATAGAAATTTTAACAACACACTGAATGACCATGTGAAATGTTGGTGGAGGTATATCGATGATTTGTTTGTTATATGGCAAGGCACAAAAATGGAAGCAGAAACATTTATTGACAAACTTAACCAAAATGACATCAACTTGAACTTTACTGCAGATATTAGCCCTATAAAAGTGACATTCCTAGATGTTGAGGTATATATAGAACATGGCAATTTGGAAACAAAAAAACACAGAAAACCAACAGCGGTAAATTCCATTTTACATGCGACCAGCCACCACCCAAAACATCTAGTAGAAAGTATTCCGTATGGAGAAATGTTACGGATTAAACGTATATGCAGCACACCACAAGAACTACTAAAAGCACAAGAGTCAAGTAGAAACAGATTCTTAGAACGGGGATATTCTAGAACTTGCATTGAAAATGCAATAAAGAAAAGTAACGAGGTAGACAGACCTTCACTCCTAGAAACAGCTTTAGCTAAGGCAGACACGAAAGTATCAAAAACATCTATACAAAAAGATGATGAGTTTAGAATGATTGTAAGCTACAACAAACAACATAAAGAAATCAGGTGAATTATTCGAAAGAACTAGCCATTGGTAAAAAATGACCCAATATTAGGTCCACATTTACCAAATAAGCCAACGGTCACTCACAGGAGAGCACCAAATATGAGAGACCGATTAGTAGTAAACAATCCGGTAGAAATCCCCAAAAAGAACTGGTTTAACCAGAGGCTAGGATTTTACAAGTGTCACACGTGCAAAGCTTGCCTAATCGGAGTGAATAAAAAGAGTTTTACCTTAGCATTTGGGAAAGGTGAGCATCAAATCAAACACATGCTAAGGTGTAAAACTGAATACGTGGTCTATATCCTCGAGTGTCCCTGTAAGTTAAAATATGTGGGAAGTACGAAACTGCAGGGACACAAAAGAATATTGCAACACATGCGTGCAATCAAGAATAAGGACCCAACTTACCCAGTTGCCCGACATTTTAACGAGAAACACAAGGGAGATGTCAGATTACTCCAATATTATTTAATTGACACAATACCCCCGAGTAAGAGAGGGGGAGATCGGGATGAAAAATTAAGAAAACTAGAAACTAGCTACATATTGAAGCTAGATTCTAAACATCCGTATGGGCTTGATTTAACTGAAGATCTATACACAGGCCTATAAAAACAGTCAAAGATTATGTAACATCATTAATCACAAATAGGAGTAAGTCAGAACAGATAGAAGAAAATGACAATTACAAATGTAGCGAATACTGGTAAATCTAACGTAATATAAGTGTAATCAAAATGAAATGGCCTCAACAAAAACAGAAAATGAGCAACAAAAAGTTTTTTTAATTCACAACTGTTTTTAATAACACTTGAAAAAATACAATTTGTAAGTTGTAACACCTTTAGGAAGTTTTCTTGTTCTTTTTTCTGTCATCAGGGTTTGCACAATAACACTTTTTTCTTTTCTTTTTACTTAAAACCTATCCTTATCAGAGGCTTCTGAACAGGATTTTTTTAAGTCACACTACAATCTGTCAAATGCATACAACTGGCCTTAAAAGATCTTAAATATACTGTAAATATGTGACATGCAGACAAGAGTAAGCGTAATTTTGCACATGCGTTGATGCACTTTAAAAATTGAGACCGATAAAGTATACTCAGAACATAAAATAGAGCTAGAGAGAAAAAAACAGCTTTTTAACAAATGTGTATATATATTTATTTATTTATATATTTATTACACTTTTTATGAGATATATTGAAATATCCCATAGATGCTCTATGGTATTTATACCGTGATGTATTGCACTTTATTGCGAACTTTGCACAAGAACGGATGTAAATTTTGCTTAGATGTGTATATATTTTATGCCAGGGTATCATCTTATGGTATTTATACCGGTATATCAAATTGCTTAAGGTGTACGATTACAATAAGCAGATCTGCACAAGAAAATAAGAAACGCATATAATTGAATGTATAAAGAAATATTGTACTATAGCGGGTCAAAAAGCCAGCAAATGTTAAAACGTCATTTGTACAGATTTGTAAAAATATAAGAGCACTGTCACTTTAAAATTGCATCACCAAAAGAAAGAAAAAAATGTCAATGTTGGTATATAAGAAACCAGGTGACCAGTTACTGTGTCATGTGATCAAGGTAAGTCAGTACCGAAACGCGTAATGGGCGACTGAGTAACAGCTCAATAAACCGACAAACTTTTTCACCTACCTGGGTCTGTGCTCCATGTTTCTTTTCGTGAGGAGAGAGCGCCTGCATCCTGCTTGTGTAGTGGAGTGGCAGAGATATCTATATATATATCTATATATATCTATATATATATATATATATATATATATATATATATATATGTATATGTATATATATATATATATATATATATATATATATATATATATATATATATATATATATATATATATATATATATATATATAATTTCTATGGCAAAATGAAACCCCTCATTTTGTTCCTTTGCAAATTAAATGTTTTAAGTGTTAACACTTTATTCCAATCAAGATGACTTCAGGTGTGCCATACTTTTGTCATAAGTAAGACTGTTAGCGCTCTAGTTGTTCTTTAGAACACTCTGGGACATTCTGTCACTGGGCTACAGTTGGGCTACATCTGGCTGATATTTGGGCCACATTTGTTTTTTTTTGTCTCTGGTGGCCATCTTTGGGCTACATTGGGCTACATTGGGCTACATTTGGGCTCTAACATATATATAGCCCAATGTAGCCCAATATATATTTTTCAAAGTTAATTTTTGTAAAAACCACTGGAGCATATATCATGAGACATAGCAAAGGCACATCGGGCTACCAGTCCCTACAATTTTGCCAAGTTTTGTGGAAATCCATTCAGCCGTTCGAGCTGAAAGTGAGTCCAACCGCCCTATGGAAAACTCAATGTTAAAAACACGTTTTGGGACCCCACTTTTTTCTCAGCCCCCGCTTGACGAAACCCCCCCAAACTTTCAGGGGACGCTCAGAAACGAAATGTGCCATTTTCCTGAAAATTTCAGCCAATTCCGTCCATCAACGCCAAAGTTATTCAACATAGAATTTTCAGAAATCCCTATTCAAAAAAATCCTAACTATATATACCTACTGGCGACTGCCAGTAGGTAATATATATATATATTACCTACTGGCGGTCGCCAGTAGGTATATATAGTTAGGATTTTTTCTCTATGTAACTTTTGAAAATTCTATGTCTAATAACTTTGGCGTTTGTGGACGGAATTGGCTGAAAGTTTCAGGAAAATGGCACATTTTGTTTCTGAGCAGCCCCTGAAAATGTGGGGGGGTTTCGTCAAGGGGGGGCCGAGAAAAACGGGGGGTCCCAAAACGCGTTTTTAACATTGAGTTTTCCATAGGGCGTTTGGCCTCACTTTTAGCTCGAACGGCTGAATGGATTTGCACGAAACTTGGCAAAATTGTAGGGACTGTGAGCCCGATGTGCCTTTGCTGGGTCTCAATATATGTGCTCCAGTGGATTTTGAGAAATTAACGTTTTAAAAAACAGATATATCTGTGACAGCGTCCCGGATAGCGCACCGGTTCGCGAACTTTTCGCGTAACGGAACTTTGCGTAGTGAAGCTGATTGGCTCTCCGGTGTCTGTCAACATTCTAAACAGTCCGGAGCGGCCGCCATCTTGTCTCTCGGTAGGATCGAGAGACAAGAGGAGGAGATTAACGAAGGGGGAATTTAATGAAAGGGGGCAAGGTAGACCCTTCTTGACCCCCTAGGAATGATGTTGTGGTTATTAAAGGGTCCCGTAGGGCAAATAAAAAAATATTGATTTTTTGCGGTAGAAGCGCTTTCCGGTTCGCGAACCGGGTAGTGAACCGGGACGCGAAACGGGAATTCGCCATTTTGTGTTTCGATTTAATTAAATTACAAGATGGAGGAAAAACAATGTGAGAAATGGGTATAAGGGGGTACGGGGGACGTATCTTGACCCCCTATGTTTTCTGAGGGTGGCTGAGGAGGCTCATATATGTTGATACTTGTCTTCCAGCGGCTGCGCGTGAGCGTTTTTTTTTTTTTTGCTGCGTGACGTCTGTTAACGTTTGATTCGAAGGAAATCAGGAAGTGTTGACTGCCATTTTGACACTGCGAGTAAATATATTGTTAAAAATAATTGTTATAAATTAATCCGTATTGATAAACATTGTCTGCGCCATCTTGCTTTTTTTCCAATGCCACACTTTTGTCGTGCACGGCAGCCATTTTAAATGCCTTGACCAGACCCACTCTCTGCACGCCGCCGATCGTGACGTCTGTTAACGTTCGATTCGCAGGAAATCAGGAAGTGTTGACCGCCATTTTGACACTGCGAGTAAATATAGTGTTAAAAATAATTGTTATGAATTAATTTGTATTGATAAACATTGTCTGCGCCATCTAGCTTTTTTCCAATGCCACAATTTTGTCGTGCACGGCAGCCATTTTAGATGCCTTGACCAGACCGTCTCTCTGCACGCTGCCGATCCTCAGCATGGCTCCCCACCCTCGCAAGAATCTCCCCCACGCACTGGTCACCCCGCTCTCTGTCTTATGCATGGGCCATAAACCTCCCCCCATCTGCGCTGCTCTTCCCTGAGAATCACACCCTGTGCCCGCCCGACACCACCCTTTCACCCTATTCACTACCGCACCCTCTGACATTCCTCTTCCTTTGTGTCTGATTGTCCAGGCCGGTCCCAGGCTATCACGCAGCCCTGCGGATGTAGTTTATGGCCTCAACTGTAAAGAATCACCCCTCTTCAAAGGAGTTACAGTAGATCAAGGCCCCCACCCGATGAGATCCGTCACACCACACGCGTTCCTACTATCTGATAACCATCCTGTATTGTGATTGGGGAGGGGTTTCTCACTGTGAGGGTGTGTGGGACCGAGCCTGAAGCAGAAGATTCCAGGGATGCCTCTTTGTACATCAAAGTTTTTACAATTATGTGTCACATTAAAAAAATATAGCACTCCAACAAAGTAGTAGGATTATAAAACTTTAATAACTTATAAATATATACAACGCAACAAAAACAGTAAACACATTTAAACATTTTTTTTAAAACAGAAGCAACAATGGTCAGTAGCTGTCTTTTGTGCGAATAGTCCCAAGGCAGCACAACGTGCTGAGTTCTGGACGGCACCCAGGTGATGTCACCTGGGTGCCGCACTGGTTTTGGTATCCTACAATGCTGCTCCGAAAAACGGCTTCCCGGGGGGGGGGGGAGGCCTCGTCAGTAGCGGTCTGTTGTGCGAATAGTCCCAAGGCAGCAGAACGCGCTGAGATGTGGATGGCACCCAGGTGATGTCCAGTAAGTTGCCGCACTGGTTTTGGTATCCTACAATGCTGCTCCGAAAAACGTTGTGGGGCGCCCTGGGGGGGGGAGGCGGCGTGAACGGGCCTCCCCAGGTGGAGGCTCCTCTGCTGTAGTGGGGCGCCCCTTTACCGTTTCAGTTGCCATTCCGCACGCTTTTGCTACACTGTGCCTCATCCGCCATTCAGCTGTTTATCGCCTGCTCTTGCGGCTACAGCGTCTCGCTCACCATGTAGTTGAGTTGCGCCCACTCTTGCGGTGCAGTGATAGGCGGCTGCCACAGGACTCTTAAAATGGCGGCCGGCTCTTCGGATTTGGGCCTGGTCCACTAAAATGGCCCTGGGACACCTTGGAACTCGGACGCTTGTCTGATAGGGCTTGGGCTCCATTCTTGAAAGCGTCCCCTCAGCCTTGAAGATTCTACAAAAGTGTTGGGGGCCCCCGACTCCCGCAGGCTTCCGGTGGGGAGCGGCTGCCATGATTGCTTGCGGAATGGCCACGACGGAGCTACGAGATGGTGGTGCTCGCCAAAGGAGTCACTGACCTGTGCTGCTGCTGGCCGTCTGGAGCCCTGAAGGATTTGGAAAACGCTGCAGGAGAGTGCTAGTTGTAGGAGGACGGGACTGCGAGGCCCACCAGGCTGTGCGCGCTACACCTAGCACACCTGCTGCCTCTTCCCGTGTCTCCGCCCCCTGCTTGTGCTGCCGCTGAAAACTCCTCGCGGCCCCCGCTCCGCGGGTGCCGCTCGCCAAAGGAGTCACTGACCTGTGCTGCTGCTGGCCGTCTGGAGCCCTGAAGGATTTGGAAAACGCTGCAGGAGAGTGCTAGTTGTAGGAGGACGGGACTGCGAGGCCCACCAGGCTGTGCGCGCTACACCTAGCACACCTGCTGCCTCTTCCCGTGTCTCCGCCCCCTGCTTGTGCTGCCGCTGAAAACTCCTCGCGGCCCCCGCTCCGCGGGAGCCGCTCGCCAAAGGAGTCACTGACCTGTGCTGCTGCTGGCCGTCTGGAGCCCTGAAGGATTTGGAAAACGCTGCAGGAGAGTGCTAGTTGTAGGAGGACGGGACTGCGAGGCCCACCAGGCTGTGCGCGCTACACCTAGCACACCTGCTGCCTCTTCCCGTGTCTCCGCCCCCTGCTTGTGCTGCCGCTGAAAACTCCTCGCGGCCCCCGCTCCGCGGGAGCCGCTCGCCAAAGGAGTCACTGACCTGTGCTGCTGCTGGCCATCTGGAGCCCTGAAGGATTTGGAAAACGCTGCAGGAGAGTGCTAGTTGTAGGAGGACGGGACTGCGAGGCCCACCAGGCTGTGCGCGCTACACCTAGCACACCTGCTGCCTCTTCCCGTGTCTCCGCCCCCTGCTTGTGCTGCCGCTGAAAACTCCTCGCGGCCCCCGCTCCGCGGGTGCCGCTCGCCAAAGGAGTCACTGACCTGTGCTGCTGCTGGCCGTCTGGAGCCCTGAAGGATTTGGAAAACGCTGCAGGAGAGTGCTAGTTGTAGGAGGACGGGACTGCGAGGCCCACCAGGCTGTGCGCGCTACACCTAGCACACCTGCTGCCTCTTCCCGTGTCTCCGCCCCCTGCTTGTGCTGCCGCTGAAAACTCCTCGCGGCCCCCGCTCCGCGGGAGCCGCTCGCCAAAGGAGTCACTGACCTGTGCTGCTGCTGGCCGTCTGGAGCCCTGAAGGATTTGGAAAACGCTGCAGGAGAGTGCTAGTTGTAGGAGGACGGGACTGCGAGGCCCACCAGGCTGTGCGCGCTACACCTAGCACACCTGCTGCCTCTTCCCGTGTCTCCGCCCCCTCCCTTCAGCAACCTGTATAAGATCAGGCGTAAGTCACGCGTTAGCGGGACGCGTGTGCGGGACATTACCCGGGACAAAGCCCGGACTAAGGGCGGACCCTCTGAGACCCTCCGAGACAGGCCGTGACTGGACTGGGCACGTCACTTCGCCTCTGTTGTACCTGATTGTTACCAAACAGTAAGACTATAATTCCCATAAATACCCGATCTTCTTTTGTTAATTTTGCACCATATTACTCGTGATTTTGCTTGTTCTGGCTATTGGATAACCTTTAGGATTTAACATCAATCACTTTCAATAATGCCAAAGAAGAATGTTGTGATGGGGGGTAATTCTATTGAAAACTATATGGTACAAGTAGTGTCAAAGATAAATACCGAAAGGAGACAATCTTTAGGTCTTAGTCATTCCCCCAATTTATCTCCTTTAAGCCCTTCACCAGATTCACCTTGGTTAGATATTCCATCTCAGGCTGAGGGAAGTTTAATTCTAGATTCCGAGGCGCTTGAAAATGGTCCGTTAAACATGAGTATAGCTCAGGATCAAGATACAGCTACAATCAATGTCTCGGACTCACAGATAGTAGACCCTGAAGAAAATCATACTGTACAAGTCAGTGAGCAGACAACTATAGAAGCCGATCCTCCCGTTCTAGCTCCAGCTGCTCGAGCAATTAGAAAGTGTAGAAAAACCCAACTACCTCGCGGTGGAGTTAGTATAGGGAGGAAGAGGGCTGCATCACCACTGAGAAGCAGGGAAAAAGGTAGGAGGAAATTAGAAGAGGATGATAAATTAAATATGGAAGAGGAGCTTATTTCCAGGTTGGTAGATATAATTGACACTAAATTCAGAGCCTTAATTAAACCGGTAGTGGCCAAACTGGATAAGTTAACCGCAGACGTGAAAAAGCTGGGAGTAGATCAAAAGAAGTTATTGGAAGAAGTGTCCAACATATCCGGTTCAGTTAAAAATCTGGCCATACCTGTAAAAGAGGTACTTGGCCACCAACCAGATACAGGCACAATTCCTAATATCACAAGGGTAAATCTTTCAGATCAGACACCAAACACTGTATCCACTCAGTCGCCGTTAAGGGATATCCACCCCCCACAATCACGAGGAATAACTCCACCAAAATCAGGAGAAGATACACTTCACTTTATTGAGGACGCAGCCCCTCTAGTGCTGGTTTTAGCAAATGCTCCCCCCTTAACACCGGACCAAACTAAATCACCCACGGCGCTAACAAGTAAAGCCCTGCATTGGCTATTGGGCAATATGCGGTTGGCCCCCTGGGGTAAACAACAACTAGCTAGAGATATTAAATCAGCCAGAAGGGCCACTTGGATAGGCCAAAACCCCAAAAAATTTAAAGGCGACTGCATAATTATAAATTTTGCAAATTCTGCAGTCTTACCAAATATCCTTCCAAACATTCTACCACCACAACGAAGGAGTGGCACTATTATTCCTCTCACTCTGGAATTTTTTGGTAAAAAACAAAGGAGCATGACATACCCTAAGCCTAATCATACCTACACTAGACCAATATGGCCAGAAAAAACAAACGGTTGGGGTTTTGATGCACCAGCAAACAACTGGGGCTATAGTAGGGACGGATATGACCAACAACCACGACCATACCATACAGATCCCTATTATTTTAATATCCCCACTTCAAATAGGTATGATATTTTCTCTGCGGAGGGAGGGCTGGACGGGGTAGAATGACTACCAGAAGACGTAGGCATAGTGAATGTGAATATTTGTAGTACTGTAATCCCTACTATTAACCCTCCTGCAACAGAGAGCTTGAATAGAACACAGTGTGGAGGTCAAAAATGTGTGGAGGGACTTCTATTGTTATCATGGAATATAGCCGGACTCTCAGACAAAATGCAAGATAAAGATTGGCTGCATTATGTTAAAAAATATCCCATAATATGTTTTCAAGAAACTTGGGTAGTAGGGAGAAACCTATACATTGAGGGATATCAGAGCATTATAATCCCGGCAACACCATCTGCAAGTGGAAGAGCTAAAGGGGGTTTGGCCATTTTTGTTAGTTTGTCGCTTATATGTCAGAAGATTGAACATAAATCTGGTAACAAAAACATTCAGGTTTTGGAATTTAGAAGGGGTAAAATCCATTTTGCACTGATTAATTTTTATAATTCTGTGAACCAGGCTGGAGATTGCAATATAGAAACCTTACGTGATTTGCTAGGGGCAATTGATAGTTCTCTGCCATGCTCTAAAATACTTGTAGGTGATTTTAACACACATTTATGTGGGAACCCTAGCGTGGGACCTGTTGGACAGTTGGGGTGTAACAGTATGGAAGGAATACACTTTGAACACTCGCGGAGGGGTACAGGGTTAAACGAATTAATGAATGAAAACAACCTGTTCACTGCAATGTCGACTGTACCCGATCAAGCTGTATTCCCAATCCCTACTTATAAAGGCCATGCAACAGGCACTTATATAGACCACATCCTCATTTCAGCTGACTTTGTTAATATCATCGAGGATTTTAGGATCCTCATGAGTATTTATAGCGACCACAACCCTTTGTGCATTACTCTGGGCATGAGTTTACTTGAAAAACACATCCCTCGCGAGGACCGTGGCCTTTTAAAATGCATAAATGGGAAGCGTCGCTTAAAATGGGCTATGGTGGATAGCGATCAATTTTATACCTCTGTTAGTGCAGTTTGTAATCAAGAATTAATGATTTGTACATCCTCTGCATCAGCCCCGTCGCAAATCCTGACATCCTTTAAGGAGATAGCTAAAAAGGTGGAGTCTCTTCTAACGGTACCTAATAAGGGAAGGATAAATTCAAACTGCAATCCAAAATGGTTTGACAGTGTTTGCTCAAAGGCCAGTCGCGAGCTCAAGAAAGCCCTAAATACAAAACCAAGAGATCCACTGATCATCAGGGGCTTGCGGAATGAGTATAAGAAATCACTGGCCACTCGTAAGCGAGCAGTCAAAAAAAGTGTATGGGAATCACTCCTAGAGCCCGAGACTTTAAAAAATAGCTCGAAGTTTTGGGAGATAATTAACAAACCAATATTTGACTGTCCTACCATCCCAAATGTGGGCACAAATATATCAGAGGACGAATGGATAGACCATTTCAGTTCTATTTTTATAAATAATACATCACAGGCAGAACACAATCCTGGTATAGGCAGAGATATCTCTCTATGTTTCTCAAATGAGGAAATAGTTAAAGGAATTAAAGGCTTGTCAAATAATAAGGCCCCGGGTCCCGATGGACTTCCGCCTGATCTTTTTAAGTCACGTGAGGCACTATGGGCGCCGGTACTCACAGCAGTACTTAATGCAGCTGTGCTTTGTGGATGCCCTAAATCATGGGGGGTATCTACAATAGTCCCTATATTCAAGAAGGGAGACCGTAGCAGTCCGGCCTGCTACAGACCGATATCTTTAATAAACTCTGTGGCAAAAATGATAGGAGGAGTAATTTTAAATAGATTGACTAGTTGGGCAGAGGAAAATAATATAATATCGCCAATCCAGTATGGCTTTAGGCCTGGACATTCCACCATTTCTCAATGTCTGAACTTGTATCTCATAGTCGGGAAGTACACCAAGGCACGAAGAGGAACGATCCATATGGCGTTTATGGATCTCTCTTCGGCCTTTGATTGTGTGAACCGTGGGAAACTCTGGGGCGCCATGGAAAAAATGGGCGTAGACAAAAATCTAGTAAACCTTTTAGAAGACATACATTCAGACACCAAAGCGAATAGTAGATATACCCAGGACCTAAAAGTTACCAAAGATTTTGGAGTGTTTCGGGGCGTTCGGCAAGGGTGTATTCTGGCCCCGTTCCTCTTCAATCTATATATTAATGACCTGGAAGAGACCCTCTTAAGTACCAACATAGACTATCCATACATTGGCCGAAAAGGTCTGCCGGTTTTATTATACGCGGATGACGCAGTCCTTTTATCTAGAACGGCCAATGGACTTCAAACTTTATTAGACTCCTTTTACACATTTATGAAAATCAGAGATTTAAGTATTAATAACACCAAATCCTACATAATGAAGGTCGGAGAAGGTTTTAAGAAACCAAATCGCCTAAATGTAGATGGAGTGGAAATACCTGTAACGCACACATTCTCCTATCTCGGGGTCCTCTTTGATAGTCAACTTAAATGGGGACCCGTGATTCAGAAAAAAAAGGGAGACGTTTCAAGGGTAAACGCGGCTATATTAGATTTCTCTAAAAAGCTGGGAAATAGTCCAGTTGCCGCGCTACTCCAACTATACAAAGCCAAAAGTGTAACCACAGCTTGTTACGGCAGTGAGATATGGGGATATGTTCCCTTGGATGTACTCCAGATAGTTGAAAACAATTTTTTAAAACAGATTTTAAGGGTTCCAAGGGGTACAGCAAATTTTTCTGTGCATGAAGAACTGGGGGTTCCGTATGTCAGTGATAAAATTGCTTTGAATCCCATGTTATGCTGGATGAATAGCTGGTTAAATGACAATATTCCTCTGACCAAGCTTATTCTAAGAGAAGCACTTACATGGGATAACAGGTTGGAGATTCCTTGGCTTAAATATCTACTTAAATGTTTCTCTGATTTAGGCCGTCCTGAACTCTTTTTATGCCCGGAATCCATTACTAAATTGGATCTCATTTTAGTCAAAAATGCCTTTATTGACTTAAGGAAACAGGAAAGGGAATCATGTGAATTAAAAAAAGAAAGTGTACGCAATCACATACTAACCAAAAGCACTTTGCTTATGGAACCCTACCTGACATGGCAAATGTCAAGCTATGACCGATTTTTGTTAACAAGGTTCAGGTTCAACCTGTTTCACCTTTTGCTGGCGGTACCCAGGGGTTCTCATCGAGGTCAAGTGTTGCCAGCTTGCGGCTGCGACGATAAGTCTCCGCAAGATCTGGCACACTTTCTGTTTTTTTGCCCCTTTTATGTTGTACCAAGGAAGTTATGCTTGAAACCATGTTTGAAAGAATTGAACTTTCATCAATATCGTCCTGCACAACTTTTTCTACAGCTGCTAAATTGTGATTACACTTTATTTGTATGTGGTTTTTTGAGAATGGCGATCAAATTCAGAAACAGTATGGAAGGATAACAATACTGATATGGTTATTTATCACTGTGGCCAAAAGAACATTATTTTTAAACGATCTTCAATATCTTGAAATAGTGATGTATTTTTAATTCTGTGATTTTTACCTGTAAATGATTATGACTTTTTAAGATTATGTGTATGTCATGTTATTTTCTGTAATGTAAATACTTTTATGGTTGTCAATTCGAACAACCGAATAAAGTTATTTGACTTGACTTGACTTGGTGCTCTCATGCTGATGCCAGCTTCAGTCTGAAACATCCAGAAACACTGTAGACTATCAATTCGATGAGTTCCGGTGGAGCCCCAACGTGACCTGGTAGGGAAGAACTTGCCCTCCCCTTTTTTGAGTGATGGTTCTTGTTGCCTGTCCCCTCTGTTGTCATCTAACGGAACCTTTTTTGATTGCCGAGTGAGAAAAAAAAAGGTGGGTCTTTCATCGTTTGGGAAAAAAAAGTTTTTAATCCAATGAAAAGTGTTATTTTTAGGTCATATGATCAAGCCTTCCATCATTAGGAAACCAAAAGTAAAATGAACCAATGAAAAGTTTTATAAACAAGTCACATGACCTGTTATGCAGCTTTGGGCTATAAAAAGCGTACAAAATCCGTTGGCCCATGAGGCGGCGTCAGTAGCGGACCGATGTGCGAATAGGCCGAAGGCAGCACAGCGCGCCGAGATCCGGATGGCACTGAGTTGGTGTCCAGCAAGTTGCACTGGTGTGGCCATCCTACAATGCTGCGCCGAAAGACGGCGTGGGGTGCCCGGGGGGAGGCGGCGCGAACGTCCTCTTCCGCCTCCCCAGGTAGAGGCACCTCATCAGCAGTGCGGCGCCCCTTAGCGTTTCACACGCCGTCCAGCCGAGTTGCGCCCGCACTTGCTGCTACAGTAGGCCGAAGGCAGCACAACGCGCCGAGATCCGGATGGCACCGAGGTGGTGACCAGCAAGTTGCCGCACTGGTGTGGCCATCCTACAATGCTGCGCCGAAAGACGGCGTGTCCAGCTGAGTTTCTCCCGCTCTTGCGGTACAGTGACTCCAACGCGCCGAGATCCGGATGGCACCGAGGTGGTGTCCAGCAAGTTGCCGCACTGGTGTGGCCATCCTACAATGCTGAGCCGAAAGACGGCGTGTCCAGCTGAGTTGCGGTCACTCTTGCTGCTACAGTACGCCGAAGGCAGCACAACGCGCCGAGATCCGGATGGCACCGAGGTGGTGTCCAGCAAATTGCCGCACTGGTGTGGCCATCCTACAATGCTGCGCCGAAAGACGGCGTGTCCAGCTGAGTTTCTCCCGCTCTTGCGGTACAGTGACTCGAACGCGCCGAGATCCGGATGGCACCGAGGTGGTGTCCAGCAAGTTTCACTGGTGTGGCCATCCTACAATGCTGTGCCGAAAGACGGCGTGGGGTGCCCGGGGGGGGAGGCAGCGCAAACGGGCCTCTCCCTCCTCCCCAGGTGGAGGCACCTCATCTGCAGTGGGGCGCCTCTTAGCGTTTCACCCACCATCCAGCTGAGTTCCGTCCGCTCTTGCGGCACAGTGCCTCACCCCCCATCCAGCTGAGTTCCGCCCGCTCTTGCGGTACAGTGACTCACCCGCCATCCAGCTGAATTGCGGCTATTCTTCTGGTGCAGCAATAGCCGGCTGCAACAAGACTCCCAAAATGGCGGCCAGCTCTTTGGATTTGGGCCTGGTCCACTAAAATGGCTCTGGGACACCTTGGAACTCGGACGCTTGCCTGCTAGGGCATGGGCCCCATTCACGAAAGCGTCCCCTCTTTTGACTGATTGTTCTTGTTGCCTATTTCTTCTGTTGTCATTTAACGGAACATTTTTGGACTGCCGAAAATGGTTCTGGTCCGACCGCTGGTTGGTGGAGACATTTTGACTATATCCTGGACCTGCCCGGCCTCGCCCAAAATGGCGCTGGTATAAATGGGACTTGTAACTCCTTGTTGTGTACTGGTTGCCCAACCTTGATATCATGAGATACGTATGCAGTTTTGAAGCACATGGCGGGCGGGGACGAGTACTGATTGAACATTTGGACATCCCTATTGATATTAAGTTCTGATGTGTTATTGATTACTGTACTATTGAAAGTTCGATTTAACGTCACCCATGGTACTTGCCCGCAAATGTATATCTAGATAATTTTATTGTAACTGGCCCTGTCGTACTTTAATTATAAAATGTACGTCCACCGATTCCGCAAATGTTAGACACCTTAGTTCTTGCAACCTAATGGGTCGCCCGTTACGTTGTTCTACAGTGTAAATGTCCCCTCATCATATACGATTCCAGTTTGCTCCGTGGCCGGCCCATGTGGTTATAGGCCCGTATTTGTATACTGACATTTTCACAATAAAGGTTTTTAAAACAAAACATGGTAGTAGTACTTACATTGGAAAAGTTTTGAATAATAGCCACTGTTTTCGAATCAGTAAAAGGCAAGTGAAATAAAGCAGTCCAATTACATGACGGTTAAAAGGTATAATACGCAGGAACCCGGTAAAGATAAATGGTCAAGGGCTGTTGTGTTTTCTACTCCTGCAACATAAAGTGATCGAAAAGAATCTGATATTCAGGCCTATCGGCGACTAAGACAGCAGGCCGAGCCTCTTTTGCTCAACGGCTCCCTCATGGGACGAAGAAACGCCCTTTTTCTCGAAATAGGAATATTTTACTTGCAGGACAGTTGTAAAGTTCCCAGGAAAATACATTAGCCTGGAACATTATAACATATATGTTTAAGAAAAAAAAATGTTCGAAAGCAATGAAAAGCGTTATTATGACCAAGCCTTTCTTCATTAGAATAACAAAAGTAAAATGAAATAATGAAAAGTTTTATTAACAAGTTACATGACCTGTTATGCTTATGTTACGCGCTGCGCGCCGCGCTCTGGATCGCTTCCGGGAAGCTGCGCCTTGCGCACCGGAGTACTTCCGGGTGCGCTAACGCGGCGCGTCATATGACGCATTACGCGACAACGCAGGTCCAGAATATAGTCAAAATGTCTCCACCAACCAGCGGTCGGAACACAACCCCTTTCAGTAGTCCAAAAAATTCTGTTAAATGACAACAGAAGGGACAGGCTACAAGAACCTTAAGTCAAAGAGGGGAGGGCAAGTTCTTGTTGGGGCTCCACCGGAACTTATAGATTTTGGGCGGGTGGGTGGCGGAGCCGAGCTGTCTTGCAGCCATCATGGCGTCGAGCTCAGTTCATCTCACTAGTTTCGTATTTCTCATGAGGGGTTGTTCCTAATGTTTCTATTTTAGCGAGGTCAAAAAGAGATCCCATTAGTGGCCTACTGATTTTGCTCGATTCCTTTTGTTTTTTAAAACGATTTTTCACTATCTGCAAAGACTAAACAGAGTATTGCGACTCTGTGCTTGTTTGTTATTAGAGAATGAAGCAAAGAGATCCAATTCTAAAACAGTAAATGCTTGGATAACAATCAATCAAATGGAGAGAGAAGCAGGCACGACGGATTACAACGGGGGCAAAAGCCTGCGTTACCTACCCTTCACTATCTGCAAAGAGAGAGTACTCCTAAAAGAAAAAAAGGGGGGGGGGCAGCGTTCAAAGCACATCAGCGTGCATAGACACGAAAATGTTTTTACCTACCACGTACTTGACATTTTAAAGCTTTTCATATTTGCTAATAAAAAACCATTGAAATTCACTGAAAAAACCATAGGTTATAGACCATATATAGTTAGGAATTAGCATTTACAAAACCTTAATTTACTCGCACAAAACCATAGAAATTTGCATATATAGTTAGTTGCAATAACTATATATCGCGCACCCGCAATCCACTGCTGATGATGTCACATATTACATCATTCATGACATGGTCAGTGACATCACTGATGACATCACTGATGACATCTCAAATGACATCACTGATGACATCTCAAATGACATCGCTGATGACATCTCAAATGACATCACTGATGACATCACTGATGACATCTCATTTGACATTACTGATCACATCACTGATATCATTTATGTGATAATACGATGAACCTCTTCAGACTCTAATATAACCTTAGATACAATCAGTGTAAACAGACACTCACAGATTGTCACTCATCCATGGAGTTACTCATACATCTAGTCAGTCATGAAAAGAATCAATCACTCCTCCATTTCCTCAACCATACAGTTATACACACCTTACTTATTCAAACATATACTAACACATATTTACTCTCTTATACAATCCCTGATACAAGTTCACAATGATCTATACAGCCACTCACACATTCACTGGCTCTTATGCACAGTTATTTATATATGTCAACTCTCACATGTACTGTGTTTTACATATGTACTTACTTTGACATGTAGCACTGAGAAATCCATTCAATCACTAATACACTCATGCAGACAGTCAACTGCCTATACAGCTGTTTCCACATGCACTTTTGAACCCATACATATAGTGAATCAACTACTCACACATCTATGCACAGAGTCACACACCTCCCAGCCACCCACACACACACTCAGTCTCCCATACAAATACTTGGGCAACCAATCAATAACCCATATAGTTACTCATATAGCTACTGATCAACACATGCAGCATCTTACACAACAACAGACATACTGATGCACACATTCAGACAGTTTAGTCACTAACCCATGCACTCAGTGAGACACATTTAATCATTTACTCATACAGTCAGTCATGCACCTACTAAATCCTTCATCCAGACACTTATACATCCACTCATTCTTCAATATGTAAGACATATTTTAACTTTACAGAAACTTACAGTCACTGGATGATGTCATCAGTGATGTCATCAGTGATGTCACTGACCATGTCATGAATGATGTAATATGTGACATCATCAGCAGTGGATTGCGGGTGCGCGATATATAGTTATTGCAACTAACTATATATGCGAATTTCTATGGTTTTGTGCGAGTAAATTAAGGTTTTGTAAATGCTAATGCTAATTCCTAACTATATATGGTCTATAACCTATGGTTTTTTCAGTGAATATATATATATATATATAACAGGATCTTCGTCGCAGTATCCAAAATGAAGGAAAGACAAAACGGACCCAATCAGATAAGTGTAAAGGTCTATCCCATAAATGTGCCTCGCACTGACATGGCGCGTTTCGGCCCCAGAAAGGCCTTGATCACATAACGCTGGAAACAGAAGCCATTAAATTTAAAGTGCAAGTACGCATATCACGTGACTTTCGGGCCAATAGACATAAAAAGCATGTACATCATAGCTGCTTGAAATGCTTCTCAGTCAGTTCAAGATCATGGTTCAAGACTGGCAAGACATAGACATTTAAAATTTGAATAACAGTGCAAAAATACGCAAAGTGCAAATTTTTAAGCATGTGCAAAATGGGCAAAGAATGCAGTATTCCCCATGGTTGGGCCACTTAGTACATAGTACCATTCAACATACCTAAAAACATAGAACACATAATGTGAAATTGTTGACAGTAAGTCCAAACTGTTTTGTTAAAAGCAGTACAGAATACACAATGGTGCAAATTGAGCATGTGCAAAATTGGCCAACAAGTCTAGTGTTACCCTTAATCGGGCCTTAGAACATGAAAGTTCATTTAACCTGACTGACGGTATTGAATACCTAATGTAAAACTGTTGAAGGTACTCAGAAATGCCCAGTCTGTAAATTACAACATCCATGCAAAATAAGCGGTAGTGCAATTTATGCATGCACAATAGTGGGTAGAACGTAATATTCCTCATAGTGAGGTGGCGAGTACAACTCATATTAGATGCCAGAGTGAAGACTTAACAATGCCTAAATACCTGTTAATGACCTCCTGCCCAATCCTTTAGTCATGATTCATGGACTGTAAAAATAATTTTCATGGCCAAGTCTAACAACTGAACTGAATAATATAAAAGACCCCAAAGTTTAAGATCAGTACACTCAGCGAGTCATATCCCCAGCTGCCATTATAAAAACGGGGTCCAGGTGCATCTGACCCCCATGGCTGCCGACGCTGTAAGTAGCTGCGATGAGGTGCCAGCCAAGATGTTCAATGACTCACCACTCACTGAAGCGCTGCTCAATACAACTATGAACACAGCCAAAACTGGGAGTTCTGAGTTAAAATACGCATTCAATGACCACGACGCGGTAGAACTGACACTTACCATGCCCAAAACTGCGTGCACCCCGGGCTCATGGCGGCTTAACGAGACCCTTTTGCAAAGACAGGCCGTCACCAAAAAAATCCATAAATGCATTTCAGACTACCTCGCCACTAATGATAATTCCGCAACCTCAATATCGGCCCTCTGGGGAGCCCTGAAAGCTGTAGTTAGGGGGAACTGATCGCAATAGCAGCTGCAGATGCCAAAATCCGCAAAGAGAAAAGAGACGATCTCACAACACAAGTGGCCGAGCTGGAAAGGGATCATAGCCGCACTGGCGCTCAGGGAATCTGGCGACAGTTGAAGGCCGCTAGGGCCCAACTGGCCAGCCTTGAAACCGACAGAGCGGAGTTCGCCGCCCTCCGACTCCGCCATTCTTACTACGTAGGAGGCAACCGCACCGGGCGCCTTCTAGCTAGTGCCCTAAAAGCCAAGACCCAGCGCTCTAAAATCACCACCCTCCTGGGCGGCTCTGGGGAGGCCCTCACCGAAGAGGCGCAGGTTGCAGACGCCTTCCGCTCGTTTTACGCTTCCCTATATAGCAAGGATAAAGTGCCGCCCGCCGACATCGACGCATACTTGCAATCGGCAGAAATCACACCGCTGTCTCGAACGAACGCAGAGGCCTTAGACGCTCCGATTCGCCTGGACGAAGTCCTAGCCGCTATCTCCCATCTGCGCCCGCCTAAATCACCGGGTCCTGATGGCTTTTCATCAGGTTTTTATAAACTCTTCGGCCAACTCTTATCACTGGTATTCACAAGATTATTTAACTCGTTCGAAGGCCCGAGCTACATACCCCCAGATATGCTTGCGGCAGAGATAGTGGTGCTGCCCAAACCAGGCAAAAGCCCAACACATTGTTCAGCGTTCTGTCCCATCTTGTTACTTAATCTAGACTTAAAACTGTTCACAGGGGTACTAGCGGCCCGTCTGGGCCCTTGTCTTCCGGGAATCCTCGAACCAGATCAATCGGGCTTTGTTCCGAACCGCCAATGCAGCGATAACACTAAACGGCTCCTGCACCTTGTGGATAAGGCCCACTTCCAAGACTCGGACTCAGCACTGTTAGCTATCGACGCCGAGAAAGCGTTTGACCGAGTCGACTGGACCTACTTGCAAAAGGTCCTACAACAATATCAGTTGGGCAATCGCTTTCAAGCCTGGAAAGCGAGCTGCTACTACCACTCTCAGGCTCGGGTTTGCTTGGGAAGTGTTAAGTCAGACCCCTTCGAGATACAGCGAGGAACGCGCCAGGGGTGCCCTCTTTCACCCCTTCTATTCGCCCTGTACGTGGAGCCACTTGCGCAGAAAATCCTAGACATTCCTCGTATCTGCGGTATTACTTTTGGCCATGAACCTCACGTGGTAGGATTGTATGCCGATGATATCATTGCTGCCCTTGACAAACCATCCCACTCTATACCTGCCTTCCTGGAGGAGCTGGAGAGCTTTGGGGCAGTGTCTGGCTTCAAAATCAACTGAGGGAAATCCTTGATTCTGCCTCTGGGCAATAACGCCCACCCTCGCACTCCGGCACCTGACTTCGGCTGCAATTTACACACGTCTGCACAGCTCCCATAATTGGGAATCACTCTCACCTCCACCACTGATGCGACGGTGTCCCTTAACTATAAAACACTCACCTCCCAGATTCGAGCCGATCTTGCACGCTGGTCGAAACAACCCCTTTCCTTATTGGGCTGCATAGCGGCAGTGAAAATGTCAGCCCTACCTAAGATTCTGTATGTCTTCCAGACTCTCCCGATCCCACCGCCACCTGGAGCATTGCCGGACTTACAAGCCGCCTTCCACCAGTTCATTTGGGAAAATAAACGCGCGTGCCTGCATAAAAAATAGCGCACAGAGCTGAAGATGAGGGTGGTCTTGGAGTCCCCAACCTCCTGCAATATTTTCAGGCCTCACAACTCCGTTACTTGGCGGAATGGTATAGGCCAGAATCCGAGAAGAGGTGGTTGTTTCAGGATAGAACGATGGCCCAAACATCACTATGGAAGATACCATTCCTCGCTCGCCAACACAGACCGCGATATCTTCTTCGGTCCCCCATCACGCGCACCATTATGAAAACTTGGGACACGGTGGCGGTCAAGAGAGGATTAACAACTTTCCCCTCCCCACTCACTCCGATCCTAGATAATCCGGAATTCCCACTGGGCAATGACGCTCGTGCCTTTCCACAATGGCGTGGAACGGACTGCCGCTCTGCTGGCTATTTCTTTGACTTGGAGGGCTTTCTCCCCCTCATCGATATTGTACAGGACTATGGGGTGACCAAACCTCACATGTTCCAGTACTTCCAACTCCGTCACTGGCTTTCGAGTCCGGAATGTGCTCCCCTAGTAAGTCAGCAACTGACACCATTCGAGAAGTGGCTGATCACGAAAGATTCGGACCGGCACCTTATCTCGGACCTTTACAAGATGCTATCACCCGCGGTCGGCCCAGGTAAGGCGGCGGGACAGAATCGTTAGGAATCGGAACTCGGCAGGGCATTGTCACTCAAGGAATGGGGGTTTATATACTACAGAGCGGCACACACCACTCGTAACACTAATGCCATAGAAGCGGCGATGAAATTGGCCATGTATTGGCACCTTACCCCGGTCAGACTCAATCGAGGCAATCCACTCCGAAGCGGGTTGTGCTGGAGGGGCTGCGGCGAGAAGGGCACCTTGACCCACCTCCTGTGGGATTGCCGCGCAATCCACGATTATTGGAAGGCAGTCCTAGATGATATCGACTCCACCTTTCAAACTGCAATTCCACGCTTCCCCGCATATGCCATCTTAGGTCTACCCAACGCGCTTACATTTCCCTTGAGATCCCGCGCGGCAAGCAGACGGGCATTGCCATGCAAGCAGCGTCACAACATATCCTGTCACTCTGGGGATCAACCACCACCCCTACTCACACTGGATGGCTGCATAAACTATGGTTCAAGCTAGGCATGGAGCGTATCCAAGCCACACTGACACACACTATGCACTCCTTCCAGAAAACTTGGCAGCCGCTTTTATCCCTTCTGTCCAAAGAATTTCACGAAATCACTTGCCCAAAATATCTTCGCATCCTTCGGCTTACAGGGCCACCACAAGATCCCCCATAAGCTTGAATACCCTGCAGTATACAGCTCTCAACGTGTCATACCAGAGGTCCCGAGTAGAAGGCATACTGGTCGGGGTGGAGGGAGGGAAGGGATGTTGGGAAGAGGGAGGGGGGTTTGGTTCCTTTTCTTGTTCTGGTCGGTCGACCCTTTTTACATGGCACCTTAGTCGCAGCACTGGCTCTACATATCTGTGTTGGCATATTGTTCTTGCTTCCTTGATGACATTTAGAGAAGACGTGCCTGTCTGTCTCGCTCGCTATAAATGCCTGCTACTTAATTGCTGTATTGAAATGCCTACTTTCGCTCTTACAACCAATAAAACAAATTTGAAATTAAAATACACATTCAAGCAGTTGGAGAAGGCAATGCGCTCAAAACAATCAAAGTGGTGGGACCACAGGTCTCTCTCATGCTATCTGGAGATGGGTCGTTTCCCACTCGGCCTCTGCGGCGATAATTGTAACGCTGGTCCTTGATAATATACCCCCATGATTCCCTGAAAATAGCTAAATCAACAGCACAATCGCAGCCAGCTCCAACAAATGCGAGTAATGCAGCTCACTTAGCTACCTAAAGCGAACAAGCAACCACAAGTTCACGATTGGGGTTTACAAAATTTTCATTGGCCCAAGAGTTGGACTGTTTACGCCAAGATCACAGACAAACCTTAAGACCACGTGCTCCCAATCGAAAGCAAGACAAAGAGCAAACGCCAAACACTGCGAACGCAGATAATGCCACAAAATCAGACAGCAGCTGCAAGTCAAACTACAACAAAAAACCACAGAGGAAATGGAATCGCAAATAACCTACCCAGCAAGTGAATCTCTTTCAATCATTAATCTAACAGACATGCATCTCACTCCAACTGAAAACAGAATTCTATCATTAGGTTTATCGTATTGTCTATCCAATACCTTTAGCTATGCTCAAATCCGTATTGACCCGTACAAGTACACTCGCAAATTCAAACTGTGCAAATTCAATTTATTGAATAAAACTAAACAGCGCCTGACACAAGAATCAGCTGCAGTGTCCAGCTCCAGTCCATCCTTTGCATCAGCTTATGAATATGAGCTGTTATGTGATTTGCAGGACTTGCACAGGGAAGGCACACTTGTGGTACAACATCTGATACTGTGGTGCTGCCAAGATTGGACATGCCAGGCCTTACAGGATTTAAACCTAAGTCCACATTCAATCCCATTCTGTTACACGATAACATCGATGTGTTTAATGAATTGGTGACTACCCAACTCAAGAAGCTACACACTTCAACTTTGCAGGCTCAATATAAATGTTGCAAACAGAACAACTGCTATAGGAGTCTGATGAAAAAGTTATAAAGCAACAACAATGTGGTGATACGTCAATCTGATAAAGGGTAGTACAAGGAGAAGTGGTCCCAGTAGATACTTTCAAACAACGGAATCAGTTACACATTTATTAACATAAAGAATTATATTTATACTCAGAATATGATAGATGTTGTTTAATCGCACCCTCATTTCAACACATGTATACAAAATTACTTCATTAATAGGTAAACATTTGTGCCCAGAAATGAATGAGGAGGTAATGGGACGGGTACGTGATTGGTGAGGGATAAAGTAGTGTAAATGGTTCAAAGGGGTTGGTGTAGTCACACAATTCTTAGTTGACGTCCAACAATGCATATAAATAGGCCTCATAAATATTTGAGCAATTGCTAGCCATGCCCATACAATCAAAACACAGTATGAATAATCTGTTGTTCGATGGGCTGGGGTTGAAGAAGAAAGTAAACGTTTCGACCCCTGTTCAATGTAGGTTCAGTTGGGCCTTAAGAGCGTTCTACCCGCACAATATGGAGTAACACTATTACACTCCCTTCATAAACGATAATTCCCTCAGGTACCTGGCCAATCGAAATGTTCTGCAAACTAATGGAAGAGTTAGTAAGCTGCACGAGGGCACTAAATCACTCCTCAGCGGTCCCGTAACTAAAATCAGGCTGCCCACTGTCTAAGTCTCAGGGTCAGACGCCTCCCCTCAAAATGAATAGGAGCTGATAAAGGGGCCAACATTGTCCTTTGGCCCAGGTATATGTACATGGGCATTTCTGAGTACCTTCAACAGTTTTACATTAGGTATTTAATACCGTCAGTCAGGTTAAATGAACTTTCATGTTCTAAGACCCGATTACGGGTAACACTGCACTTGTTTGCCAATTTGGCACATGCTCAATTTGCACCATTGTGTATTCTGTACTGCTTTTAACAAAACAGTTTGGAATTACCTTCAATAGTTTCATAATATGTGTTCTATGCTTTTAGGTATGTTGAATGGTTCTCTATACTAAGTGGCCCAACCATGGGGAATATCCATTCTTTGCCGATTTTACACATGCTTAAAAATTTGCTCTTTTGCGTATTTTTGCACTGCTATTCATATTTTAAATGTCTATGTCTTTCCAGTCTTGAACCATGATTTTGAACTGACTAAGAAGCATTTTAAGCTGCTATGATGTACATGCTTTTTATGTCTATTGACCCGAGAGTCACGTGATATGCACACTTGCACTTTGAATTTAATGGCTTCTGTTGCCAGCGTAATGTGATCAAGGCCTTTCTGGGGATGAAAAGCGTCATGGTGGTGCGTGGCACATTTAGGGAAGAAATATTTCTGTATGATCATATATATCTATGCCAAGGTGTATTAAAGAATGAGTGGATTTACAAGTGCCTGAATGGATTATTTAGTAGGTGCGTGACTGACTGTATAACTGAGTGATTAACCGTATCTTACTGAATACATGGTTTAGTGACTAAACTGTCTGAAACTCTGTATTAGTCTCTCAGTTGGTGTGTAAGCAGCTGCATGGGTTGGTGAGTATCCACACAACTGTCTACATGGGTTATTGATTTGTTGTCTGAGTATCTGTAAGGGTGCCTTAGTGTCTGTGTGTGTCGGTGGGGGGGTGTGACTCTGTGCACAGATGTCTGAGTGAGTAATTCACTGGTTGTATGGATTCAAAAGTGCATCTAGGAAGGGCTGTATGGGTGAGTTAGTGTGTGTATGGG
This sequence comes from Lissotriton vulgaris, assembly GCF_964263255.1. Lineage (NCBI taxonomy): Eukaryota > Metazoa > Chordata > Amphibia > Caudata > Salamandridae > Lissotriton > Lissotriton vulgaris. The sequence goes on along the minus strand of NW_028247689.1, from coordinate 41,248 downwards.
TGTGTTGGTGAGTGAATGAATGTCTCATTGGTATATGTGTGAGTAACTACATATGTTTTAAGGCAGTATATGAGAGTGTTGGAATATATAAATGACTATACTTGAGAGTAAGTTATCTAAGAGTGGGTGTATAAATGAGTGTCTGCTTGTATCAGTGATTGTATAAGACAGTATGTGTTAGTATCTGCATGAATAAGTTATGTGGTGTGTGTATAAATAAATCAGTTGGTGTGTATAACTGTATACATGAGTAAATGAGCATGTAACTCATTCTTTGCATGACTGACTAGGTGTGTGAGTAACTCTATGGATGAGTGGTAGAGTGTGTTGTATGTATAGGTGTATGAGCACATTTTGTAGTACTGTATTGATGAGTAACTGTTTGTATAAGTCACTGCATGTTTGTATACACCTAGGAAATAGTTGGTGGTATGTAGTATTTGGCATTGTTGTGTGTATGGTTTCAAAAATAGTAGTCTGTATTTTAGAGTGTGTTTATTAAAGTTTATATTAGAGCATCGGTATGTGCATCAGATTATCACGTACATTATGTCATCAGTGATGTCATCATTGATGTCATTTGAGATGAATTAACTATCCCAGGCACATTTTCTGTTTTTTATTAGTCAAATGTTCAACTAACTATAACGTCCCTGAAGCCTATGGCTTTTTTAGTGAATTTCTAAGGTTTTTCAAATGCTAAGTCCTAACTATCGCATCTATAAAACCTATGTTTTTCAGTGAATTTCAAAGATTTTTTAAAAGTTAATTGCATATTTTAATGTTTATAAAACCTATATTTTTTCAATTATATGTTTAAATATTTTGGAACTCTATTATACTTCTTTTTTTTTACATTACAAATTATGTAATGTTTTATATCTTCCCCCAAAAATATTTATCCCTTTTCTTTTTGTTGAGAAAACTGCACTCCCATACCGGTAGCGTACCAAACTCCATCACCATGTGAATCCGAGCCACCATATTGCTAAACTCGTAAATGATGCGCATTTCCTATCCAACGGGTTTGTGACACCGCGTCCCGCATAACATCATATACACATTAAGTCGCCCCAGCTGCTACTTTGGTATCCAACGGGTACGCAATACCAAGCCACATCATGTACATATAGGGTCGTGTGTAACGTCACAAATGTATGGTGTCGCGCCGGGTACGCCCTTCCCTCTTTTTTTTGTCTCAAAAGTATATCTAAATAACTTTAAACAGTATATGACAGCAATCGATAATCTCAAATATTTTAAACATTTATGTATTTCTAACTGTAATAAACTTATATTATGATAAATATATTTTTACAAAATCGCGTCGGGTGTGGCATCCTTGCACGCCCGGTGCACGATTGCCATGTGACCTTAAAAAAAAAAGCATGTGATTGCTTCATAACATTTCCCATTGTAACGGTTGTACGACCCCATCCATTTTAGTCATTCTCTATACAGCGTTTGATGAGAGATACCTCTTAACCTTAAACACCTTTTTTGAAAAGTTTTTTGCTGTTTATACATATCTTATACTACACACAACATGTAGCGATCATCTTGATCAATATTCATGACCTGTACATTAGCCTTCCACGTTTGATGGCTATGCATCTCAAACGTTACATCAAAAAACAAATGTGTGTTACACGATGCCCCTGGTATGTGTGTGTGCACTTTATTGTGCTACCTTTCTGCCTGGGTATTGTTGGCTCTAAGAAGTATCATCAGCACATCCTAGATCACATCTGACAAACAGTAAACAGAATGTGTAGATTCGTATTGCTGTACCTTCTTTTGTCAGGCTTTTTTGGCCAGGCGTTTCCTGATTTGAGAATAAAACAGAGGAAGGTGCATTCTCTGCAACAGGAATATCATGGACTCGTTGATTAACAACAGGAGCAACAGAATCCAGGGCAATTGCTGATTCAGATGCCAAAACCCCTTCCGAGCCCGGTACTCCTTCTCCTTGCCCTTCTCTGATTTCCAAGGCATCAGAAAAAGGAACAAAATGAGGGGCGTGTTCACTCTCCTGGGTCAAATTCCTTCCTCATTTCGCCGATTATATGGAAGCAGGAGGGGCACTCTCTTCACATGTGATATGTGAATCCAATGCCGCTTGCCGTCCACTTTCACTGATGTCCGCGTAGCCAGGAGAATTTGATGGGGTTTTGACCAGCAAGGGTCCAAACTGGATTTCCGCGGATAGTTTCGGACTAGGACCCACTTTCCTGGTTCCAAGCGATGTCTGGGACCCCCCGGAAGGGGCTGCAACACTGCTGACACCTGTTGATGAATGGAATCGAGATCTTTAGTCAAAGCATAGAAATAATCTGTCATTATTGTGTAGTCAATATCTCAAAAGGTTCTGGGTCTCGGGACACCCCAAACATTGGCTGGTCGTCTAAAGATGACCTCATACGGTGACTGACCAGACCGGGAATGTGGGGTAATTCGTAAAGACATCAAAGCTAATGGTAGGGCATCGGGCCATTTCAGCCCAGTGCCCTCTTAAATTTTGGCCATTTTTAATTTCAAAATTCCATTGTATTTCTCAACCAATCCCGCAGACTGGGGGTGTCAGGCTGCATGAAACGTCTGCTTAATTTGCAACCCATTACAAACATGACTGATAAGCTCTGCATTAAAGTGTCCCCTGTTATCTGTCCAGATCACCCGTGGTAATCAATAGTGCGGGAAAAACTCCTTTATCAAAGCTTTTGCTGTTTGCTAAAGCAGTGTTTTCCTTAGTTGTGTAGGCCTCCACCCATTTACTGAAGGCGCATACCATGACTAAGACATTTTTCAGATTATTCACACGGTCCATTTGGATGTAATCCATTTGGAGCACTTCAAAAGGCAAAGATGGTGGTGAAAAGTTCCTACTGAGAACTGTTTCCCTTCCCCCAGGATTGTATTGCAAACAAACCATACAATACGGGACCAAATGGGCAGCAGTCTTAGAAATATTAGGAATGCTCCACATGGGGTCCAAAAGAGCGCAGATGCCTTTTGCCCCAATGTGTGCTGGGCCATGTGCCATGGTCACTACAGCGTTAACCAATGCGTTAGGTAGCAACCACCTCTGTTTTTCAGTCAAATCAACCCAGCAATCATTTTTATCTAATCTTCCCACTTCCTTTTCCCAACGAGCCAATTCAGCGGGGGTAGCTTCTTTCTGTATTTCTCGGACACTTTCCATAGTATTATCAAACATTTCTGTTTCTGCAACCCACCTAGCAGAGGTGGTTAAAAACATTTTGGATTTTGCAATTTCCTTCGCCACCTGATCAGCAAAAGCATTTTCCCCACCCACTGCATCCACTACTGTTTTATGTGCTCTGCATTTAACTACAGCCACCTTCTCTGGTAACAATAAAGTTGTTAGTAATCTTAAAATGAAAGGACCATGTTGTATTATTTGACCATGGGAAGTGAGAACATTTCTCTCTGCCCATATGCGGTCGAAACTATGAGCCACGCCAAAGGCGTATTGGCTATCTGTATAAATGTTTACTCTCAATCCTTTACTCAACTCGCAAGCCCAAAGTAATGCCACTAACTCAGATGCTTGTGCTGACTGATAGGGTACTCGAGAAGCCTCAACTACAGTGCGGAGGGTCGTAATCGCATATACAGCTGTTGTTGTGCCATCTGGTAACTTGAAACAAGAGCCATCGACATACAATTCCCCTTGGGGGTCAGATAGAGGAATGTCTGTGAGGTCTACCCGTCCCTTCGTTTCTTCTTCGGTCCGAAATATACAATCATGTATGTCATTTGTTTTTTCATCCGAAGGGAGGGGTAGCAACGTGGCAGGATTCAGAGTGGCAAACCGCTTAATTGTAATATGGGGAGCAAACAAAGTTAATTCAAAACCAGTAAGACGAGCACTCGTAAGGTGCTGAGTTTTTGTTTTGTTCAATAATATGTCCACAGCGTGCGGTACCATCACTGTGAGGTCAGTATTCTGAACGAGCCCTTCTGACTGTCGAATGGCCACCGCAACAGCAGCAGTAGCCCTTAGACAGTTAGGAAGCTCTCTGGCGACGTTATTAAGCATGGGCGAAAAATCCGTTCCGCTCGCGGATTTTGCGGATTTTCGGTAAATTTGCAATCCGCGAACGCTCGCGAATTTACCGAAAATCTGCAAATTCGCATGCAGCGAATTTTTTTTTCGTGGTTATACAATTTTGCGGCACGCGGCGGTAACTTACCGTCATTCAGCGTTTGCCGAGTTGTTTTTCTCGATATTTTGCGAGTGCTGCGCCATTTTGGATCTTGCTGCGACCCGCCACCTTGCACAGCGAGAGTTTGTCAACGCGAGTACGCCGTGATCACGTATCGCAGGAGTTCGCAATTGCGAACCCGTAGATGCGGCGGGCAGCAACAATCTCGCACTCGCGAAAATACAAAATTTGCAATTCTGCACAAGAAATCCACCAGCAAGCAGCATAAACCTTCTGGAAATGATGATTTTTATCAGAATAACTTGTCAGGTTGACATTTGCCTGCACTTTTTTTTGCAAGAAGTCCATTTTGCGGGGGGGGGGAGGAAGGAAGTGCCCAACAGTCTCCAACTTCCTGTTCCTGTCCAGCAGGCTCCTCCCAGTGCTTCCTTCATGTGCTGGTCACTTTCATTCGGATTCTTCACCTGGAAGGATTACTTTTTGTGGATGCTGCTGGATATTTGGATTTGAGGCCTTTTTGACTTTCTTTGGATCACTTTTGGATTAGAAATTTCACAAGTAAGTTTGTTTGGAGCATTACAGTTGCTGCAACTACAATTTTGGAATTTTCGATTTTTGGGCTGTTGTTGGGGCCTTTTGCTCAGGGGTACTCAGTGGGTGGACTGAGTCTTTCTGTGGGGTGTCTTGAATTTAAACATCATGGAGGGCCTGGATGGCTTGGGATTGTGCTGATTTTTCTGTGATTTTCGTTTTTTTTGGCTGTTGTTGTCGCCTTTTCACCAGGGGTAGTGAGTGGTGCATGGGCCTAGTCTTTCTGTGGGGTGTCTTGAATTTAAACATCATGGAGGGCATGGATGGCTTGGGATTGTGCTGATTTTTCTGTGTTTTTGATTTTTTGGGGTGTTCATGGGGACAGGCCATGTGGGTGGGGGCCATTTTACGTTCTGCTACAGGCAGGCCCTGGCCATGTGCTGGGAGGCAGGGGGCCATTTTGAATGCAGGCAGTGTTCTTAGGTATGCAACCATTTTGCCTAGCTTTCAACCTTTATGCCCAGGGGTAATGAGTGTTGCATGGGCCTAGTCTTTCTGTGGGGTGTCTTGAATTTAAACATCATGGAGGGCCTGGATGGCTTGGGATTGTGCTAATATTTCTGTGATTTTCGTTTATTTGGGTTGTTGTTGTGGCCTTCTCACCAGGGGTAGTGAGTGGTGCATGGGCCTAGTCTTTCTGTGGGGTGTCTTGAATTTAAACATCATGGAGGGCATGGATCGCATGGGATTGTGCTGATTTTTCTGTGTTTTTCGATTTTTTGGGGTGTTCTTTGGGACAGGCCATGTGGGTGGGGGCCGTTTTGAGTGCTGCTACAGGCAGGCCCTGGTCATGTGCTGGGAGGCAGGGGGCCATTTTGAATGCAGGCAGTGTTCTTAGGTCTGAAACTATCTTGCCTAGCTTTCAACCTTTATGCCCAGGGGTAGTGAGTGTGGTGCATGGGCCTAGTCTTTCTGTGGGGTGTCTTGAATTTAAACATCATGGAGGGCTTGGGCTTGTGCTGATTTTTCTGTGATTTTCGTTTTTTGGGCTGTTGTTGTGGCCTTTTCACCAGGGGTAGTGAGTGGTGCATGGGCCTAGTCTTTCTGTGGGGTGTCTTGAATTTAAACATCATGGAGGGCTTGGGATTGTGCTGTTTTTTCTGTGATTTTCGTTTTTTTGGGCTGTTGTTGTGGCCTTTTCACCAGAGGTAGTGAGTGGTGCATGGGCCTAGTCTTTCTGTGGGGTGTCTTGAATTTAAACATCATGGAGGGCCTGGATGGCATGGGAGTGTGCTGATTTTTCTGTGTTTTTCGATTTTTTGGGGTGTTCATGGGGACAGGCCATGTGGGTGGGGGCCATTTTGAGTGCTGCTACAGGCAGGCCATGTGCTGGGAGGCAGGGGGCCATTTTGAATGCAGGCAGTGTTCTTAGGTCTGCAACCATTTTGCCTAGCATTCAACCTTTATGCCCAGGGGTAGTGAGTGTGGTGCATGGGCCTAGTCTTTCTGTGGGGTGTCTTGAATTTAAACATCATGGAGGGCTTGGGATTGTGCTGATTTTTCTGTGATTTTCTTTTTTTTGGGCTGTTGTTGTGGCCTTTTCACCAGGGTTAGTGAGTGGTACATGGGCCTAGTCTTTCTGTGGGGTGTCTTGAATTTAAACATCATGGAGGGCCTGGATGGCATGGGATTGTGCTGATTTTTCCGTGTTTTTCGATTTTTGGGGTGTATAACTGAACTGATGTTCCTCTGTCTTCCATTGCTTTTAGGTGCACAAGTCTCAAGAGAACCACCAGTGCCAGGAAGAAGTCCTGCAGCGGTGTGTGTGTGCAGCATAACGTCACGTGACGTCACGTCTGGCCACAGACAACTCTGCAACTCGTGCAACTGCGGCCTGCTGTTCTGATCAGCTCTGAAGAAGATGGCCCCAAAAAAAGTTCCCCGTAGCTCCTCTAGCAAGAAAGTTGCCAGTAAGTAGCAGAAGAAACAAGTTACCAAGGAGAGTGGTGTGCCGCCCGCCACATTTTTTGGGAGTAAAAAAAAAAGTACGCCTGCAGCAGCAGCAGGATCTGCTGGGGACCAAGCTGGGAGCAGCACCCCCGCTCCATTGGGCTCAGTGCCACCACCACCACCATGCCAACTTAAGTCCAAGCCCTTGAGTGCTGCAGAGGCACTTAGTCTAGTTGTTCAATCACCATCGACCAGTGATGTTGGCTCATCGCAAGAAAGTAGCAGCAATGTCCCTCAATCAACACAGGTTGTTGTAACTCATCTGACGATTGTTGAACAACCACAGCCGCAACAACAACCACATGTGCAAGTACAAGCCCAAGTACATGTGGAAGGAGAGGCAGTGCAAGGAGATGCGCAAGCAGAGGTGCATGGAGGGTCACAAGTTCCCACAATAATTGTTCCTCCCGAAGTAGGGGCACATCAGGAAATCGACAATCAAGCCGAGGTATCATTTGAGGAAGCCACTCCTCCTGATGATCATTCATTGTCTTCCACATCCCTAGCAAGGAAAAGATCAAGGGTGGTGCCTACATCTTCTTCAAGCCAACATTCTTGTGATGATACGGATCTAAATTGGGAACCATCACTGCCGTCTGAGAGTGAAGCACACCATGATCTGACAAAGGTAGTTAAGCGTAAAAGGAAGGTCGTCGAAAAACTCATAGTTATGGAGTGTGATGAGGCTCAACAAGAAGTGGCGGATACTGCTGCTGATAAGGACTGTCACGACGACGACCCAGTCATCATAAAGGTCACTGCAGCCCCAGCGGGCATGCAGCAAACATACATTTTGACCCTAGCCCGAGAAGCTGCTGAGCGTGATGATGTTGTCGACGAGGAGGCAATGGAAGAAACACCACAATCATTGGAGTTTACTAGTACACCAACACGTACCGCTTCCATATTTTTTCCTCGCCAGAAGGGACCTCATCCACCTCAACCTCAATTAGTGGTGGTGAAAGTGCAAAACCAACTAAAGTTCGGCAATCTACATCCTCCACTTCATCTGGCATTAGCAGCAGGACCACCACCACCAGTATTGCCGCCTCCTCCGGCCCCCAAAGACATTTGAAGTCCGCAGTTTGGGACTTCTTTAGTGTTTGCCCAAAAAAGGAAAACCTTGCCATTTGTAGCATTTGTGAGCATGCAGTTAGTCGTGGTAAGTTTGGTCCCAACTATGGTACCGGAGGCCAGAGAGGTCATCTTGAGAGACAGCACGCTGTCCAATGGTTTGCGCACCTAAAGGAGATCAAGGAAGCCAGAATTGCAAGTCAAGAAAACGTTGATGTTTCATCTGATGATGACGAGGAGGAAGAAGACGTGTCAAACACTTCACTTACACCCAGTACCCCTGTCAGCAGCACACCCCATGTGAGCCACACTAAGAGTGTGGGAGAGAGTGAGACACCAATGCGAAAAAGTTCATCAGCGAGCGTAACTGGGTCGAAGAAATCATCATCATCCCATAAATGCTTGGTCCAGGGCAACATTAGAACCATGTTGTTTACAGAAGCGCCATATGAATGCAACCACCCACTGACGCGTCTGTATAACACTAAGCTGGCTAAAATGCTAGCTCTGGACCTTCTCCCTTTTTCTTTTGTAGAAGGGGTTGGTTTTCTAGAATTAGTGGCAGCGCTCTGCCCTAAATGGAAGGTTCCTAGCCGGTTCTATTTTGCCAGAGTTGCGGTTCCAGCACAACATGAAGATGTGTTGGAGGTGATTGGGGCAGCTTTGCAGAAGAGTGCTGTTCACACTATACATCTGACAACAGACATGTGGTCCAGTGGCACATGCGCTGATTACATGTGCATCACTGCACACTGGGTCTCTTTTTCAGGGTTTAAAGCAAAGCTAAACGCAGGTGTTGACCCGGACCAAGTTTTTAAAGCTGCTCGGAAACATGCAACACTAGCCATGTTTGGCTTGGAGAAACGTCAGACAGCAGAAAACATTTTGAATGAGTTTAACGCAAAGGTCTTTCACTGGCTGTCCCCCAAAAAATGCCAGATTGGTTATGTTTCCACGGATAATGGCGCCAATGTCGTTAAGGCCATGGAGCTGGGTGAGTATTTCAGAGTGCCGTGTTTGGCGCACTGTATAAACCTGGTTGTTAAAAAATTCTTGAGTGATGAAGACAGTCCAGCGTGCGAGTTAGTGGCCACCTGCCGAAGAATGTGCAACCATTTCAGCCATTCTTTTAAGGCCCGGAAGCATCTGAGGAGCCTGCTACATGAACGTCGAATGCCAGTGAAAGGATTCATCCAGGAGGTGGCAACACGTTGGAACTCAACCTTCTACATGCTTGAGTTACTGTATGAGCAGTATACGGTACTCGATCACTATTTCTTAACAGTGGGTCCAGCTCAGAAGGACCTGAGGCTAGATGCAGCGGAATGGAACCTAGTTAAAAGCCTGACAGACATGCTTCGTTCTTTTGAGGTCTTCACGCGTTCAGTCAGCAAGGAGGACTGTAATTTGAGAAAAGCTATCCCATTGTTGCGCATGCTGGAGCACCAACTGAAGGCGGTGTCTTCTATGTTTGAAAAAGATGAAGAAAAGAAAGACGCTTTTCTTTTGGCAGAGAAATTATTAGAGCGCCTACTTGGTGATGAAAGTCTTAAAATGATCCACTCAGAACAGCATTACATTTGTGCTACTATTCTGGATCAACGCTACAAAAAGGCGCTGACAGGCCAAGCATTCTTTCCTTTTGGTGATCAAGATGTTACAAAGTACAAACGTTGGCTAGCCTTGTCAGCTAAGAGGTTTGAAAGAGAACGGCAGCAAATTGAAGGAAAAGGCAGTACATCAGCATCAGCAGGCCATCCCAAGTCAAAAGAATCCACTTCTGCACCTGTGGCTGTGGCACAAGTGACCTCTCAGCCGTTAAAGACATCGGCAACCGGATCATCCAAACCAGAAACAACAGTTACATTGGATTCAGAAGAGGATTGGCTAACTTGGCTTGGGTTTGGTTCTCAAAAGGTCACAGCAAAAAGTAAGCAAAGTAGAGGAACCTTGGAGGACCTTGAGTCGATGGTGCAGGACTATCTGAATGACTCAACAGAGGTCTATGTTAATGCTGACCCATTGGCGTATTGGCATGGGAAAAAAGAATTGTGGGCACAGCTCTCCAACCTGGCTATAAACTACTTGTCTTGCCCACTCGCAAGCGTGTCTTCTGAACGTGTTTTCAGTGCTGCTGGTGGCATTGTAACTTCCAAACGGAGCCGCCTCTCACCCAAAAATGTGGAGAGGTTAACAATGATCAAGATGAATCAGCACCTCATACCACCAGATTACAAAGTACGAGAAAGCACACCGGATGAAGACGAGGTGGACAGCAACGTAGATGAGGGAATTTCTTCTCTGTTAGGTGACACTGACCTCACCCTGCCTGAATTCGCAGAGTTTGATGACGAAGCCTTATTCTTATTCCCTGACACCGAGCCCTGAAAATGAGACAATGAATCAATAACTTTCTTTTTGTCCTTTTTCACTTTTATTCCTGTGTGTCTGTCTTTCTTTGTTGTGCCCAGTTAATATAATTCAAACTTTAATCACCTAATCACAAAAACAAGCCCATCAGCAGAACTGTCTTCACTTGTTTGCTTATTGATTTGAAGGTGCCGCAGTCTGCATTCCTCAGGCTCACAAGTTCACAAGAACATGCTCCTCTATCCTCCTCCTCCAGACTCCTATTTTCCTCAAAGCAGAGGGCGGGATTACGCCCAATGAAGAAAGACTCTGCACTTGTGGAGGTGTTCTACTTCTTTGCGGGTGACTTGACGGCTCTGGGGCCATTGCTGGGAAGCTCTAATTCTGGATAAAAGTGGTTTGGACCAAATCAGAGGCAAATTTTTTTTGCGTTTTTGCTGACTTGCTTGCCTTTGAGGTGCTCTTTGGGGGGGTTCCGGGTATTTGTGTGTGAGTTTTGGGGTCTGGGAGCACTGCGGGGACAGTCTAATTTTGATTGCATTTGCTTTTCAGGAAATCCGTGGTGGAAAACAGGAGTTATGACCTAGCTGCACAGCGCATTTGGACCGAAGGCCGATAAATATTGTAAGTATGAGATTTTCCTTTTTGACTGTTTGGGGGTGTTATGCTTTTTTGCGGGTGGGTTGGCGGGTCTTGGGGCAGTGCTGGGAAGGTCTAATTCCGGATAGAAGTGGTTTGGACAAAATCCATGCAAATTTTCTTTTTTGCTGTTTCTGACATTTTGCTCAATGTAGCGTTTTTGGGTATGGATAATTAAGATTGCAAGAGGTTTGAAGCAAATCCATGGTGGCAGAGCGGAGTTAAGGCCTAGCTGCAGAGCGCGCGCGGAGTGATTTTGGAAATTGCCAAGAAAATGACTAAATCCCCACTTTTGTACTTTTGCTTTTTGGCTGTTTGGGGGTCTTCTACTAGTTTTCGCCTGGGTTGACGGCTCTGGGGCCATTGCTGGGAAGCTCTAATACCGGATAAAAGTGGTTTGGGCCAAATCGGAGGCCAAATATTTTTTGCATTTTTGCTGACTTGCTTGCCTTTGAGGTGCTCTTTGGGGGTGTTTGTGCGTGAGTTTTGGGGTCTGGGAGCACTTCTGGGACAGTCTAATTTTGATTGCATTTGCTTTTCAGGAAATCCGTGGTGGAAAACAGGAGTTATGACCTAGATGTCCAGCGCGTTTGGACCCAAGGCCGATAAATATTGTAAGTATGAGATTTTCCTTTTTGACTGTTTGGGGGTGTTGTGCTTTTTTGCGGGTGGGTTGGCGGGTCTTGGGGCATTGCTGGGAAGGTCTAATACCGGATAGAAGTGGTTTGGACAAAATCCATGCAAATTTTCTTTTTTTGCTGTTTCTGACATTTTGCTCAATGTAGCGTTTTTGGGGGCCTGTTTGGGGGGCTTCCCGCTGTTTGTGAGTGGGTTTCGGGGTCTGGGAGCACTGCTGGCTATGGATAATTAAGTTTGCAAGAGGTTTGAAGCAAATCCATGGTGGCAGAGCGGAGTTAAGGCCTAGCTGAAGAGCGCGCGCGGAGTGATTTTGGAAATTGCCAAGAAAAGTCCCCACTTTTGTACTTTTGCTTTTTGGCTGTTTGGGGGTCTTCTACTAGTTTTTGCCTGGGTTGACTTCTCTGGGGCCATTGCTGGGAAGCTCTAATACCGGATAAAAGTGGTTTGGGCCAAATCGGAGGCCAAATATTTTTTGCATTTTTGCTGACTTGCTTGCCTTTGAGGTGCTCTTTGGGGGGGTTCCGGGTGTTTGTGCGTGAGTTTTGGGGTCTGGGAGCACTGCTGGGACGGTCTAATTTTGATTGCATTTGCTTTTCGGGAAATCCGTGGTGGAAAACAGGAGTTATGACCTAGCTGTCCAGCGCGTTTGGACCCAAGGCCGATAAATATTGTAAGTATGAGATTTTCCTTTTTGACTGTTTGGGGGTGTTGTGCTTTTTTGCGGGTGGTTTGGCGGGTCTTGGGGCATTGCTGGGAAGGTCTAATACCGGATAGAAGTGGTTTGGACAAAATCCATGCAAATTTTCTTTTTTGCTGTTTCTGACATTTTGCTCAATGTAGCGTTTTCGGGGGCCTGTTTGGGGGGCTTCTCGCTGTTTGTGGGTGGGTTTCGGGGTCTGGGAGCACTGCTGGCTATGAATACTTTAGATTGCAAGAGGTTTGAAGCAAATCCATGGTGGCAGAGGGGCGTTAAGGTCTAGCTGCAGAGCGCGCGCGGAGAGATTTTGGAAATTGCCTAGAAAATGACTAAGTCCCCACTTTTGTACTTTTGCTTTTTGGTTGTTTGGGGGTCTTCTACTAGTTTTTGCCTGGGTTGACGGCTCTGGGGCCATTGCTGGGAAGCTCTAATACCGGATAAAAGTGGTTTGGGCCAAATCGGAGGCCACATTTTATTTTTGTGTTTTTGCTGACTTGCTTGCCTTTGAGGTGCTCTTTGGGGGGGTTCCAGGTGTTTGTGCGTGAGTTTTGGGGTATGGGAGCACTGCTGGGACAGTCTAATTTTGAGTGCATTTGCTTTTCAGGAAATCTGTGGTGGAAAATAGGAGTTATGACCTAGCTGCACAGCGCGTTTGGACCGAAGGCCGATAAATATTGTAAGTATGAGATTTTCCTTTTTGGCTGTTTGGGGGTGATGTGATTTTTTGCGGGTGGGTTGCCGGGTCTTGGGGCATTGCTGGGAAGGTCTAATACCGGATAGAAGTGGTTTGGACAAAATCCATGCACATTTTTTTTGTGCTATTTCTGACATTTTGCTCAATGTAGCGTTTTTGGGGGCCTGTTTGGGGGGCTTCCTGCTGTTTGTGGGTGGGTTTCAGGGTCTGGGAGCACTGCTGGCTATGGATACTTTAGATTGCAAGAGGTTTGAAGCAAATCCATGGTGGCAGAGGGGAGTTAAGGCCTAGCTGCAGAGCGCGTGCAGAGTGATTTGGGAAATTGCCAAGAAAATGACTAAGTCCCCACTTTTGTACTTTTGCTTTTTGGCTGTTTGCGGGTCTTCTACTAGTTTTCGCCTGGGTTGACGACTCTGGGGCCATTGCTGGGAAGCTCTAATACCGGATAAAAGTGGTTTGGGCCAAATCGGAGGGCACATTTTTTTGCGCTTTTGCTGACTTGCTTGCCTTTGAGGTGCTCTTTGGGGGGTTCTGGGTCTTTGTGCGTGAGTTTTGGGATCTGGGAGCACTGCTGGGACAGTCTAATTTTGATTGCATTTGCTTTTCAGGAAATCCGTGGTGGAAAAGGGGAGTTATGATCTAGCTGCACAGCGCGTTTAGACCGAAGGCCGATAAATATTGTAAGTATGAGATTTTCCTTTTTGGCTGTTTGGGGGTGTTGTGCTTTTTTGCGGGTGGGTTGACAGGTCTTGGGGCATTGCTGGGAAGGTCTAATACCGGATAGAAGTGGTTTGGACAAAATCCATAAGGAAAAGCCTTTTGGCACTTTTTGTAACTTAGGGTTCGTTAGGGTTAGCCCTAGCAGCAGGATTGCATGTGTTTCGGGGTGTTCTAGATTTTTGCAACTGAGTTCTGGGGTCTTAGAGCACTTGTGGGAATGTGTAATTTTGGTTGCAAGTGATTTGAAAAAAATCCATGGTGGGAAAGGGGGAATTTGGCATAGTTAAAGTAAGCCTTTGCCACAATTCTTAACTTAGGGCTCGTTAGGGTTAGCAGTATTTGTATTGCATGTGTTTGGGTGGGGGGGTTTGCGAGTCTTGGAGCGATGCTGGGTATGGATACTTTTGCTTGCTTGCAAGTGGTTTTAATACAATCCACGGTGGGTAAACGGGTATTTGGGCCTACTTTTACTTTCAAAGTACGTTTTGTCACCAGTTTTCTACTAGGCCTCGTTTTTTGAGATCTGATTGGGGGTCTTCTACATTTTTGCGACTGGCTTTAGTAAGGGTCTGGGTGGGAGCACTGCTGGGAAGGTCTAATTTTGTTCTAAAACACAGTTTACAGTACACCTAGCTTGAGGGGAAAGATCCGCTAAATTAATTTGCCCATACTTATTTATCCTTCAAAAGGAGAGTCAGACAGAGTACGCACTTTCAAAAATATTGTACTGTCTATTAGGAAACTCAAAGTGTGACTTTTTGGACTACACAGCGTACATACCCTATATTTATTTATCAGTGGTGTTATAATATCACTTCCTGTTTTTCCATCAATAATTACAGGCCGGGTTTCAGTCTGCAATGGGAAAAAAGGATGGAGTCAGGCTTCACATTAGAGAGCCGCAATTCAGCATCCGCCAGGCAGGCAGTGGGCAGGGTATCTTCTGGTCACCAACATTGATGGACGAAGTGTCAGCTGGAATGGAGGAGTGCCGCTAATAAGAGGAATTATTTGATGCGTGCAACTTACTTACCAAATTCAACAGGACAACTGCAACAACATACAGATACAGTATCCATTGTTTTCTTCTATGAGTGTGACTGCATTTCTTGGATCTCTCTCTGCTTCTAAATTGATCCCTACAGCCATTCTATAGGTTTTACTTTGGCTATTTTTTAAACCTAATTTAATGTAAAAAGTGTTTCTCTGAGTGCAGAGATAGGCAAGTGAAAATGCTGCAGCCTTGTACTGTCGCATTCTGTCATTCACGGTTGTCGAAAGTACTACTTACTTTTCAGCAACAATGCATGCAGTAGTGCATGCACTTCCTTTATGTCACTTAAACGATTTATGGTTAGCTGTGTACCCAAAGATTTCTTTATCTTCAATTATTGTTTGTCCATGCTGTGCTTTTTTTTCTTCTCTCTACAAAACCTACCCAAAAAGAAACCCTCATTCCCATCCATTTACAAACCCTAACCCTCTTCCCCCGGGCTGTGTGGTTTTGATTGATGTGTGACTAAATGAAATCAATAATTCCACACACTTTCTGGGGAGGATAAGGTCATAGCAACAGGTTGGTGAAGGAATCTGAGGATATATTCTAGACTTACTCAGCTTCAGTACTATTTCTTGTAGTAGTAGCCAATGTCAAAGAAAATTTCAACGCAAGTACTAGTTATACTTTCAATACTTTACCATTTGTTAGGCTACATTGTGGCACTGTTCTAGTGTACTGTCACCTGCTATATTCTCTATCGTACCGTTGTAATGCTACAGTAAGGACAAACCAGGTTTGATTTTCTTTTTTTCCATAGGCATGCAACTGCCACTGTGTCACACCACTAGTACCACCGCAATGAGGACATTTCATCCGCCCAGGATTGCCAACCTTAATCGCCATTTCCCGTGGAGCCAGCCCTGGGCCTAGCCCTACTTTCAAGCACAAATTACAGGTAAGATAAGCGTTTGGTGCGAGGTAGTATAATGGAGTATTAGGAGAGACGAGACATTGACAGTAGTACTGCTAAAGTCCTAGGACTCTTCAGGAAAACAAACTTACTGTTAAACCCCCACCCACCAGACTCAAAAGCAGTAAAAAACAGGTATGGTTAGATAAAGTTTCAAAAAGTATATTTTTGTAGCCCTAACAAAATAATCTCCCGCAAGACCGTCCCTAACCCCAACGTTTGTCCTTCAAAAGTCCCAAAAACAACCCAACTCCCAATTCCCACCCCCCAAAAGTCTCTAAAAAAGGGGCAAGGGACACTATGGCAGGGTGCTGTTGGAATTAGCAGCCAGGGCATCATGCTCCTTGCGGAGGGTGGCAAGTTCGAAGCGGAGGCCCTCCACCACGTTCTTATAGTTATGGACCTCCTGCTCCAGGTAGGACAGTCTGAGGGATAAGCGGCGCCGGTGTGCCTTGCAAATCCTGTGAGGGGCAGCTGCTTTCTTTGCTGCTCGGCGTTGGCGGTTGGCTTTGGTAGCCCGGCTCCGTACCGCTGGAGCACTGCGCTGGCTGGGAGCCCGTGGGGGCACGGAGGAGGATGCAGCTGTCCCAGTGGATGTTGTTGTTGTACCGGTAGACTGCGTGTCCTCCTCCTCCAGGGACACCAGCCGCCGATATTCGGCGACATTGGCATCCAGCCTCCGTTGCCGGGCCATTCGAGCCAGTTCCCTCCTTGATGGTCTGTTTGATTTGGAAGGAGCAACTATATGAAGAAAGAAAGACATAGTCTGTAACCAATGCTCCTTAAGATTAACACAAAATGATTGAGCAGAAAGTTGTGTCACAGTACAAGTAGCAAATTGAAAGCACAGTACATAACTATTGAGGACAGTACCTATCTAACCTCCCACTTCTTCATCCTTGCTCTAACATTAGTGGGAGTTTAAGGAACAAATTCTATGAGCACTATGGACTTCCATTATAGTCGACTATGACAGTACACCAGTCTTATTCTTCTTCTTCTCTCTTGTTTAGGAAAATTGGTACGTTATCTTATGCAAGCCGGCATAATGCCAGCGCAGTGAACTTGCACCCGAGAAAAACAGACGCACATCATGATGAGTGAGACAGACTTGCGTTACTGTACCGGTCCAGTACATGCAGGTGATGAAGCTCTTACTTTTCTATTACGGGTGGCACTGAGAATACTTTGTTAAAAGGGTTACTGCTTAATTAATTTAGCTTTCACCCTACAGTGCAAATGAGTACTAGAAAAGGAAAATGAAGAAGCTAAATAATCTGATTATCTATCACTTCACATGGGATGTATTTGATTACATATGGGATGACTTTAGGTGCTTTGCTTATTATTGAGTGAACAGTGATACACCCACACATGAATGACGTACTACTACTAAACTAAAGTTATTAACCCCTTAAGTGCTGCTGACGGCCAATGGTCGTCAGCAGCGCTACCTCCCCAGTGCTGCGCACGACCATTGAACGTCCATTCAGCACTAGTTCTAATGGACAGCGCAGCACTGGGGAGAAATGTTTACACGCAGCTAAGGTGTTAAGAGAGGTAGGGAGTGTCCACCGTAATAACCGGATATATGCTGTGCTTGCAGTTGCAATACAAACTACTGCTACTATTCATGGTAGTATTTGGACAAAATTACAACTTCTTTTCCTTGCCTTTCCTACACTGGAACGGACGTGCGGGTGCGGTGTTACATGCTCTTCAAAGTAACACTTAGTTCATCCAGTGATCGTCTACTCTCTCTAGATACACATATGCTATCTAAGAGTCAGATAGTACCATGATCCAGGCATCCATCCATTCAAAGTATATGCACACATACAGTTTCTGTTTCACCCACCCAGGCTTTTCTCCTTCCACCCATCCTTGCTTCATCATTCACCCAGCCATGCACCATACCATATTCTTTCCTTCCCAGCCACCTCGGGGACCAAGCAAACACATATCATTCTTCTTTGCCAGTCATCATTAAATTTCTCGTCCTTCCACACTTACTTACACCCTTCTTTCGCTTTCGTTCATCCCATCCATCAAGTTCATCTCAGATCTGATTGGGATTCTTCTCGCCAAAAACAGAGAGGAGGCTACTACCTGGTTGATTTATAATACACCCGTGCAGAAAGCACACTCTGCAGTCTTCAATCTCAATAAGTAAGGAATATATAGCTTTCCTCTGCCCGCCACCACCGTGTTAACCCTCACAGGCACTTTGGTGTCGTCCGGCACTAGCACCGCCTCCTCCCCAGAACTGTTCCCCTCGTCCAATACCACCACCTCCGCGCTGGCCCCGCCACCAGATGTTCCACCTACAAAGTACATTTAAGAATGTTAGAATACACCACTCACTACTATATAATATTTGGTCTAGGAGGAATAAAGAAATGTGAAAAAAACAGAATACAATGTAATAATTTGTGACTGTCTACTCTAAAGTAAAAATGTCCCTTTTTCCAGGGAAGGCTGTTGTCTTGCTGCACTTTTTGGCACAACTGATGAATGCTTGCTTTTTATTTTTTTATATTTTTTATTTTTAACACGCACCACTTTTTCTCCTAACAGACAGAAGCTTGACTTCTAAGAACACGAGCAGGATCAAGTTCAAACCAGGTGAGAGCTCGGCTCGACCACAAGAAATGTGTCCAATTAATCGTCAGCACTAAGCACTTTTCCATTTTCAGTTAAACGTTTAGTTTTATGACAAACTTGATTTTCATAAATGTGTTTACTTTTAATAAAGCTTTTAAACTTAAATAGACTCTGTGGTTTTTGGTCCTCCAGACTAGAGTGATTGAGCTAAAGGTTTTGGAATTTTTGCAAGCATGAGTCCGTGCCTCTGACACTTCTTGACTCTGACTCCGTACTCTTGTCCTGCGTTGGATAATCTAATCATCATTGGAGATCAATCATCGGTGACTTTGGGAGCTAAATGACTCTGTCACA
The DNA here is from genome assembly GCF_964263255.1 of Lissotriton vulgaris. NCBI lineage: Eukaryota > Metazoa > Chordata > Amphibia > Caudata > Salamandridae > Lissotriton > Lissotriton vulgaris. The sequence goes on along the minus strand of NW_028247689.1, from coordinate 22,756 downwards.
CTATCTAGTCAGTAAGGAGATTGGGGGTTCAACTACAAAGTCTGTTATCACTGAGGTATGTGGAAAGTCTAACAGCGCCTATTATAATTGATAAGCTAAGCAATGCATTATTTAGTGTCCATAGTTCTGTTTGTGCAGATTTGTCCCTGCAACAGTAGTAGAATGGATTGTCCTCCTATCCAAACCAAAAGTAAAGTAGTATCTTATTCTTTCTTGGTGGTCATTCAACTTTTTATTGTTGGCAATTGTCAAAGCATAAACATTTAGAAGACTTGAAAAGACATTATGGACAATCCCAGAGGACTGCACTCAGTGCATAGAGCTATTGCTGACTAGAATGGGAGTCCAATGGAATTGCCAAATGTGCAATCTTAGTTAGCTACACAGACAGACTAATAAGAATAATCTAGTAATACCACAGGGAGTCATAGTCGAGGCAGGATAAGAATTTAGATCCAGTCTACAAGAAGATCAAAGACGATTTAGAGAATGCTAGGAAAAAATAGGTACTCTATATTAAAATTAAAACTTACTGGGGCCAGCAAAGGAGCCCTCGCCTGCCCGATCCTGGCCTGCATTCTGTTGAACAGCACCCTCCTCCTCCTCCTGTGTCCTCTTGCCCCTGGGGGGAGCGGATGAAAGAAAGAAAGACCAGAAAACATGGATGATATTTGTCAACCAAATCAAACATTTCAATAGAACAATAACAAAATATTTTGGCGAAATAGCAAATAGACAACTATTCCAGGGGATATATTGACCGATCTCATGTGGTCTACTACGTTATTAGTATTGCTTGATTTGCGGACCGTCGACTTGGAAAGTTCTTATGTAACTCACTAAACAAAGTATAAAAAGGTTTGCCTAGGTTTGGCAGGCAGCAGTCCGCAGCACGCAAAGTGACAGACAAAGTCCATCGTGATTGCAGATCAGCGACACCACTAAAGTTTCCTACTACATTAACCAGTCATTAAAATACTCAAACTATCAATCCACCACCACTATTTCTTCTTATCGCCATGTGTACAAAGGAAGGACTGGACTTGAGTCTGTAGGGGCTGATTTAGAAGCCCCTTGCGGCTCTTTTGCTCCATTGTTGCGTGACGTTTGTGACGCAGTGGCAGAACAAAAGAGGCGCAATGGTGCGGCGTATATTAACAATGTGACGCATATGGGAGATGCATCACGTTGTAAAGCCCTGCGCCATCAGGGGGTGTTCTGGCGCAAGGGAGGGCGTTCCTGCGCAGGAACGCATCCTAAAAGTGGCTGAGGGAAATCTACAAGATTTCAATCAGTCACTTTAAGGACAATGATGCGTGACTCAAACCCTGCGCCTGCTTGAAGCAGATGTATGGCTTGACGCAGCATTGAGGAGATAGGGCACCCCAGAGCATTGATGGAGCTGCGCCATCAATGCGACGCAACTCCAGCAATGCGCCGCCTTTACGGCACAGATGCGTAAAGCGTTGGTGACGTTTTGGGCCCATGGTGCGCCGCATTGTAAATACGCGCACCATGGGTGGTGGTGGCGTGGCGCACAATTACTGGCGCATCCCTGCTACTTTGCAGGGATGCGCCGGTAATTAAAAATCTGAACCTTAGTGTCTAGCATTACGCAGTTCTTCAAACTACACTCATACATAATTTCACAGGCCAATGAAATGAAGACAAAATCGAAAACAAATAAGCATAGCAGCAACACTACTGAGAAGGAGAGCAGTGCACCTGAAATGCACAGAAGATTTTAAAATATAATTTACCTACAATGTAATCAGCAGCATTATTGCTCTTGGTAAAAAACAAAAATTTGCAATATAAATAACACATAGAGCAGGAGAAAACAGAGTAGTAAAGAAATAGCTACTACTACTCACCAAGCCCAGGGACCTCAAGGCCAAGTAGGTCGAGCAGATCGCGGTGGGTGGCCTGGTTGTAGGTGCGCTGGACCCGAGAGTGGTGGTACATGGCCCGGCACACCTTCTCCCACCGCTTCCGGCGGTCCCGGATCCCGTACCCGCTACCGATCTTGCCGCCTGCCATGATGGTCCTGGGGAGGCGGCGCTGAACATAAAAAATTAGTGCACCCACCTCCTCCGGGCTGAAGATCTCCCGGGGTGCGACCTGCTCCCACCTCGAACGCCCGCACGGGAGCCGGGCACGGGGTGGGGGACCCTTCCCCTTCTCTGGATGTTTCCCGGCTCCCTTTATCATGGTCTGGGCTGAAAGGAAGCTAAATAATAAAGAAAATAGAATAGGGAAGAGAAGAAAAGAAAAGAGTTTAAAAAAGTAGTGTAAAATTAACCAAAAGTAGCAGAAAACACAAAAGTATAGGGCTAGAAAAATAGAGGGATAGATATAAGTAAAATAGATCGAAAAAAACGTCAAACAAGCAAAGGATGGCAGAGATTTAGAGAGGATACAAAAAGCATGCCCAGAACCATAGCAATGAATGAGAAACAAGATGGCCGCGCCCGATCACGACCGCGTGGGTACGTTCGCGCAAGATTTTCCTCGCGATCACACGCGAAATTGTACTAGCAAGCCGCACACTTTGCGAGATTACACATTGCGCTGGGAAACGGAAATACGTCATGCAAACAAGATGGCCGCGCCCGTGAACGACCACAAGGGTAACTTTGCGCCGTTGCGCTACAAGCGGCTCGCTAAAACGCACAAAACCTTGCGAACTAACACGCCACAAAAAAAAAATCGCATATTCGCACAAATTCGCGGCTTCCGAATTCGATCTCGCGTAAGTTCGCGCCCCGCGAATCCCACGAAATTGCAGAAAAACGAGTTTTGCAAAACTGAAAGCAATCAGCAGGTGCAAAAGTTCAAACTCATCATTAGTAACCATTCCCTGTAGTGCTTCCTGACTGGGGCCCCTCCAAAGTTCAGTTGCTAGTTGCAACAATTGTATGACCCTGCTCTGACCCTCACAGCAGGCTCATAGAATAGCTACAAGTAGGCCACAAAGGTCCTGGAAAAAAAAATTGCACTGCAACATAAAGCAAATTACAGATAAGGAAGCAGGTGCCAGACTGGAATTTTAAAACAGTGACACATTAATAAACCAACCCCAAATTAATTCATGTCAGTTGAAGCAGGGCAGGTGTGCTTGCTTTCCCCCCCATAATCTACAGTGATGATGAACCAGAGGGTGGCATTGATGTACCAGAAGGTGGCATGGGTGAAACAGAGGGTGGCAGTGGTGAAAGAGAGGGTGCTGGGAACCTGTGATGATGAACCAGACGTAGAAACAACATAGTCGCGACCGTTGCAAGCCGACAAGTAAGTTCGCAATTGCGAACTGGTACAAAACACTTGCGAACTGGCAGAAACCCTTGCGAACTCCCCCCAAAAAAACCGCAAATTTGCGAGAATTCGCGGATTTTGCGGATTGCGAGTTCGCGAATACGCAAATTCGCGAACGCCAGATTCACAAAATTCGCCCATGCTTAGACGTTATCCAACACTGCCGAGAAATAAGCACAAGGTATTTGCTTGCCACCAAATCCTTGTGTTAACACTGAAAGTGAACAACCGTCCACCTCATGTACATAGAGCACAAAAGGTTTTCGGTAGGCAGGAGTACCCAAGACGGGTGCAGAGCAAAGTGCAGATTTCAAAGAATCAAAAGCTTCCTGACATTCATCAGTATAAGATAGAGGTTCATGCACATCTTTAGTGGTTAAGTACAAGAGGGGTTTAGTGAGAAGAGAAAAATTAGGAATCCATTGCCAACAATAAGAGGTTATGCCAAGAAATGCATGAACATCACGCTGAGTACGAGGTAAAGACATGTTAGAAATAGTAGTCACACATTCAGTAGATGACCAAGGTAAGTCACCTCCTGTCAACAATATTGGAATTTGGAGAGGGATACCTTGTTACCGTTGACTGCCAAATGAAATAATAATTTAACCGTGGCTTCCTTGCAGCCTTCCTCAGTATCGGAAGCCACCAACAGATCATCGACATACTGAAGGAGCACGTTGCCAGGGGTAGGGTCAACTCATCTAATACTGCTTTCAAAGCCTGACTATAAATGCTAGGACTCTCAGTGTACCCCTGGGGAGCGCGGCAAAATCGAAAGCTGTGCCCACATAAGGAGAAGCCGAAAATATGACGGCTATCAGGAAGGATCGGAATGCTGAAGAAAGCATTCTTCAGATCGATAACTGAGAAATACTTTGTAGTGGGAGGAATCATGGTAAGAATAGTAGTGATTGAAACCACCGAATACTGTGGCACCACTATTTTGTTAATTTCTTGTAGGTCAATTATAAAACGATTAGTATCAACATGGTCAAACTCATTTCCAACGGGGGCCTTCTTTAAGATTGGTAATATAGGGCTATTGCATACATTTGCAGCTGTTTCTTCCACTACACCTTTATCAATCAAATCCTGAATAATAGCAAGCAAAGCCTTTTCACCAACCGGTGATATTTTGTACTGAGGTATGCGAGGCAAACAAGCGTTTGGTTTTAATGTGATAGAGACAGGCGGAATTTTTAATAAACCGGCATCCGTATCCCCCGTCGCCCACAGTGTCGATGGATTAGCAGCGAACTCCGGAGGGAGGGGTTCATTCTTGGTGAAACATTGTCGGGTATGTTCACCAGATGATTGTATAGTCAAATAAACACCATCAGGAGAACAATGAATTTTAGCATGCAATTTCTTTAGCAAATCCAATCCTAACAGATTTTCCCCGCAATGTGAAGTTAACAAAAATGGAGAGTCCACCGTGACCGGGCTAATCGTGAATGGAACAGATTTAGAGATAGGGCTCACTACCGGGATTCCAGAAAATCCCACTGAAATGTTTTTTCACCCAGAAAGAGCAGCCCCCGGGACCAGTGAATGGGAAATCGAACTATTCATTGCACTCGTATCAACTAAAAAGTTTTCAGAAGTCCCCCTCAATCGCCCTTTCACATAGGGCCCTTGCCTATCAACGGGTACTGCCACCTGGCCCCTACTCTGTCCATGGCTGTCCTATGTATTACCATACCCATTGGCTTCCTCAAACACACAATCCTCGTTGTAATACTGCCTTCCTCTTGGATTATCAAAGTAACTCTTTCCTGACTCACCATTCGATGCTTCTTCTCTTTGCATATCTCTTCGATCTACGCCACCTCGGCCTCTTCCTCTTCCCCTCACTGCCCCGTTCCAAGCAAGCAACAATGGACACTGAGCTCACCAATGCCCTTCCTGTTTACAGTAAGAGCACTGGTCTATTCCCAAAGCAACAGCTGGACCTCCTCCTTGTCCAGTTCCCGCCTCCCTCGGAACAAACCCTCCCTGCCTCGATCTCTGCCTCATCCTCTTATAATTTGTTGTAGCAATACTCGTGTCTTAAGATCCTTTGCTTTCTTTTCTGACTTATCCTTACTCTCATTTACCCTATGCTCGTAATACTGAGCCATGCTTAGTATAATCGAGAGTGTGGAAGTTGTCCAAGTACTCTCAGCGGCTTGTAGTCATGCAGATATCTCAGGTAACAAATTAGTCATGAAACGATTAACAAATAATTTTACACCGCCTTCCACAGACAAATCCTGTCCACTAAAGTCAGTAAACACCCCATCAAATCTAGTAAAGAAATCCGACACACTCTCGTCTTTTTTCTGTATACACGCTGTCAATTTATCCCATTCGACCTTACGAGGCAGAATCAAGGAGTGCATGTAAGTAATAATCCGACCTGGCAAAGCCAATACTTCAAGTCTAGGTTTATCGCCAGGCTTTCGTTCCTTGTCCCAGTTCTTAATCTGGTCCTAAGTCCCTCCCAACTCTGCAACATGATCCTGATCATGTACCTGATGCCATACATCAACAGGGACTAGTAAGCCCAAAAATAATTTGATGTCAGCTAAGGTAATGACAGCTGAAGAGCCTCTGTGAGTTCCTTATAGTAGGCAGCAGGATTTTTACGAGGGTTGGGGAGTTGCGATTTCAGGGAAAGGACCTCACTCCTTTTCCAAGGGGTGTAGACCCATTGCTCCTGAAACCATGCCTCCACATGAGCTCTGGTTACCTGATTCTGATTATCTCTTAACTCTGGTATCTCAGGATGATAAATAGGATGGACTTCCCACATAGGATGCTGGGTATCCAAATTAGGACATTTCAGATGCATTCGCCCTCTATATTTCACTAGAGTCTCTACATTCCTATACACATCTTCCAAGCCTAATTCAAATTTATGACCCCGGTTCAAAATATCATACATTATTTGTGGGGCTCTTCCATCCGAAAAGCTCTGTTCCCACAAGGAAATAAGACGTGTAGCCATATGCTCCAGGGCGTGTTGTTGCATAACAGTCTCATAATCTCTAAGAGTACTCCATATATCGGTAATAGTATACACAGGGTTCCTCCTCCATTGGGACGCCTGATTTGCAACCGTCTGTTTCTCTTCCAACCCTACCGCTGATCGAGTGTACAATCGCCGTGCATCAAGACCCCCCGGACCACAAGAGGGAATTTGATCGGCTAAGGCAGGGGTCGTGCTTGAAGACTGGGAAGTCCAAATTGGAGAAGGGGAAGCCAAAACAACTGTGGCTATGGAAGGAGGGGACAATGTATCCGGTATTAGAGTAGCCAATCCCAATACTGAGGGAGATGAAACGGAAAGAGTTCCCGGAGGGGCAGTGATAGGACCCACAATGGGAGTCAAGGCCACTGGGGCCGAAGCCGGAGTCAAAGGGACTGCAGGATATATGCGTTGTGGGGCATAAGGGGAAGGTGGACGAGCATCTAACAAATCCTCTATCTCATCCTCTGGTCCGGTCCTGGTTACATAACTTTTATCCACCTGCAACCTATGTTGTTTATTTGCGCAATCAATATTTTTCTCAGTCTGATCTTTATCATACGCTATGGCCTTTCGTGTGATCGTCTGACCTCCTTTCATTTTGCATAACTTCTCCCTAATGCGCCTGCGCTTTGCTTCCTTTTGCCACATATTCAAAGAATCAAACATTGCCTGCCGACTACGTTTAGAAAATTATCGATCCTGCAGGTAATTTATTTTTTTCTCATCGAAAGACCCGGTTAAAGGCCATTGCAGTTCCACATTATCTTTGGTATACTTGTGCCATAATGTATTAAACAAAATAGGTGAAAGACCATGTTTAACATACATTTCAAAACTCGGAGTACCATCTGGCGGGGTAGGTTGACTTTGATCCAATCGTGCTCCCTTTCGGCGACAACAGCATCCAAAACACAATTTACTACGACATCCTTATTCACTGACAATCTGATTTCATTCAGAAAAACGATCTTTCAAACATGGCCATGTTCATACATTCTCGCACCTTGTTCACCAATCAAACTTCAAATAAGACAATACAAACAGAAACATGTTCAATGGAAAAAATTCATCGCAACATGTCATCTTCAATGCAAAAGAGCGGAGCCAGTCGACTCCTGTTCATGGAGAACCAATCAAATGTGGATTTTCGGACCAACAGATACCAAAATCAGGCAGTCCGGAGACTACCAAGAGACCGTCAGACAGGGTTTAACCACAGACCGACCTACTGACCATCCCGCAATCTTCATGGTTCACCCTCGGGACTATTCTGACTAAGCCCGCTGACTTAGCGTTGCTCCAGATATGTCCCGATGGCTACCCAGGTGCAACCACAGGCTTTTTCAAGAGCAGTCCGGACGGGTGCACACCACACGTGTCACACCAAGGCGTCCGATCGGTATCTCTATTATTCACCAAACAAGTCCGTGGAGCATCTACCCGTGCAGCCACGATGCTGCCCCGTCAGACTCCCAAAGTTCTCCGTGGTACACCGACCACCAAATCAAATACAGTTAACTGCTACAAAGCGCTGCTCAACAGCGTATTTCCAAAAGACACCAATCACAATACACTCAACTGGTGCACGCAAGTACAATTGCATATTCTCCACTGCCAACTCATGGAGACCAACTCGGTCAGCTCCTAGGTTACTCCCGCAGGACTCCGGCGAAGGGTCACTAGCGGCTGGGGCTCCCTGATCGCAAGAGCGGAGTAAGTCAGAATCCCTGGTGAGTCCACCCAATCGACCAGAGCTCCCCATTTCTTTGTCCTTTTATACCCGTTTACGGCAGGACGACCCCAAAGCGGAGTCCCACCAGGGTCGCCAACTGATGTACCATAGAAAAATAACATAAGGAGCTATACTTACCAATTGCCCCCAATACCAATTACCCAATAACCAGTCAGTTGGCAGTAAAGAAAGTTCAATTGTTTATTATACAGAATACTCTATAGAGGAGCCTCTCCCATCCTCACCCATCCAGGTGCGTGGAGAAGACTGCTGGCTTACACATATATACTTTCGACATGTCGCATGCAACACCGTAGATGGAAAAACACTACTTGGTTCTTGGCCCTCGAGGAAGGAACCTTGTATGACACACATGATTAGTACAAAGCTCTGCTTTAGTTATTATTGGGGAGGTCAGGAGGGGTGACTCCTGGTAGTGTCAGTGCCCGGGAGTTCACGCACGGCGCCTCAGGAATGCCCTTATCGCACCCAAAGCCAGATGCGATCTTGAGTCCCAGGACAGGGGAAGAATAGCATTTATTCAGCTATCTCCAGCAAATCAATTAAGCTAGGGCCTGACAGCCATTGGAAGGTAGCACGTGATCACTGTTCGTGCCTAACGCAGACAAGAAAAGATGGCATCTGTATAGTTTTCGGCCTACTCAATGGAAACAGAACACACACACAGCATATACCCTTACTAACTCAGCTAAAGAGGTTATAGATTACATTCTATGCATACCTGGATACTAGGAATATACAGATACATAATGCTAACACAATATACATATACGACCCATACCACTAACATAGGGGAAATCTGAGTTTTATCCCTCAGAAGAGAGGTGTATTTACTGTTAGATTTAAAGAAAATTTTGAAACTATTGGTGTAGACAGTGTAGAAAGTGAACCACTAGCTATTCCTGTTAATGGTATGCCAACTAAGAATAAGAAATCTGGCAGGAGTTAGTGGATAAAAAACAATGCATACTATAAGAATGTTTATATAGGAGAAGAAGAAATAGTTTTAGCAGAAGATACTGAAACGTCAAGTGGACAAATTGAAAAAGTGGACATGTCAAGATGCAAAGAAATCTATGAACATTACAGTGTGCATCCACTTCATTCAAAAGAAGTGATGGGAAACACTATTGATTTGTTCCAAATGAAAAAAATCAAAAGGAAGTCCCATGAGTGTATGTGAAAGGAGCTTGGTAGCTCGTTGTTTTCCACAGTTGTTCCCAACTGGAAAAGGAGGAAGATATGATGAACGTCCTGTGCAAATTCCTGCATCTGAATATCGGACAACAAGATTTTATTCAGAAGATCCAAGATTTCAACAATGTATCCCTATTTCATCTTTTGTTTGAAAGTGACTTGTCTGGACTTTCATATGCAGTTAACCATATTCTAAAATCTGGAATACATCTGCAAAATGTATCTGCAAAAGATTTTATAGATAAAGTGCACCAGAGAGATGATCATCTAGAATCTAAGCTCATTAATTTAATGGCATGTCAGCGTGGGACTAATGAATATTGGTACCGTCGTCATGGAGAACTAAAATGTATGCTACGGAACTTAGGAACTCCAACATGGTTCCTTACCCTGAGTTGTGCTGAGTACACTTGGGACGATTTACTAGAATTTCTTAGAGAGGCAAATTCCAATATAAAAAACATTGAATACAAGACACCTGGATAATTGTGCTCTTTGGATCCTGTTAATGTATGCAGGTATTTCAATCATAGATTTGAGGCTATGTTGTCTTTAATCTGCAATAAACAAAATCCTCCTCTTGGAGTAGTTGTGGATTTCTTTTGGAGAAAGGAGTATCAAGCAAGAGGTGCTCTTCATATACATATGCTGTTATGGATTAAAACCACTCCCAAATTTGGAACAGATGCGGATGATACTGTTTTGAGTTTTATTGAACAATATGCAACATGTGCTGTACCCAAAAGCTCAGAAGAAAAGAACTTAAGAGCACAAGTGTTACGATTCCAAAGCCAATGATGTGGAAAATACTGTCGACGAAAGTACAAATCTAAGGACAAGTTCTTCACCAAATATCGTTTTTGATTTCCATGTCCTATAATATCGAAAGGAAGAGTGAACAGTTTTATGTCATCTTTGCTACATACTATCACAAGAAAGTCTAAAAAAATACCTACAACTTTAGAAGAAATGAAGAGTCAAAATACATAAATGACTACAACCCAGTAATTTTGTCCATGCTGAATGCTAAAATGGAAATTCAATATGTTGCGGACAATTCCATTGCTGTTGCTCAATATGTAACATCTTATATTACAAAATCAGAAAATACAGAATTGAAAGAAATGTGGAAAGAGATTTCTCACAAGAAGACTCTAAGTAAAAAATTATACAGTTTCAGTTTGAAGACGTTATCGCATCGAGAAATCAGAGCATATGATTGCTCAGATCGGTTATCATCTGCAAGTCCACTCCAAATTTACAAGAATCATTTATGTGAGTCTAGGTCTTGCAGCAATGCAAAATCGAGTACTGAAATCTGTACTCTAGAAATTGAATATTTAGCATTAAAAGATCCAGAAAGTACAGATATTTTGAAAATGAATATGTTGGATACATATTACCAAAACAGAAGTCATCATCTTGAGAACATGTGTCTCTATGAAGTGCTGCAAAACTACACTTTTAAACGGAATACTACAAAGAACATCAATGATGGAAAATATGGAGCCATTGGTTCCGAAGGATGTTTGGTGAAACAAACGAAAGAAAATTTGATTAATCACAGAAAGCTGAGTTGTAACACTGCTGATAAAAGGGAATTTTACTATTTAGCTCTTTTACAACTATTCAAACCATGGCGTTCAGAACTGAAATTACTTGGAGATTTCCAGAGCTGTGAAGATTCCTTTAATGCTTGTAAAAATAGCATACAATGCAGTGCTTTTGCAAATTTTGTGAAAATGTTGAACAATGAAATTGATCAAGAAGCTACAATTGCAGCTGAGATAGCTAGAGACAGTTCTCAAGACAGTCAAAGTTCTGCTGCTCTGAGTCAAGATCCAATAGGAAACTTGGAGGAACAACTAAAAGTTGAGCAAAAACAAATATATGAGCAAGTGAGACAACAGATTGACCGTGGATTACTTCATGAAATGAAAGAGTGCTCATGTACGTCATTTCAAACTATCTGAATGTACGTGAGTGGACAAGCTGGAACAGGAAAAAGTTTTTAAATTAAAGTAATTACAAGTTATCTACAGAAAACAACTGAGTCGCATTTGTCTTGTGTTGTCACTGCTCCAACTGGGTTGGCAGCAGACAACATTAAAGGAATTACTTTAAATCGTTTACTAATGCTACCAGTAGAGCATAAAAAAAATTGGAATACCACAAGCTATCTGGAGAAGCTTGCTGTGAAGTTTCAAGAGTCTTGAACAAAATGAAACTTCTCATTATTGATGAGGTAAGCATGGTATCAAACGTAATGCTTGCCTTTGTTCATTTAAGAATGCAGCAAATTCCTAAAACAGAGTATGACGTATTCTTTGGAGGAAAACACATCATCGTTTTTGGAGATGTACTGCAACTCACTCCTGTAAAAGGACAACCAGTTTTTAAAACACTTGTGCCTGAAGACACCAGAAAGTCTCTGGGTAGTGCTGGAAACCAGAACATTTGGTCATATTTTGAATACAAAGAACTCATTACAAATATGCGACAGGCAAATTATGTTGATTATGGAACTATTCTTCAAGATATAAGAATTGGACTACTGACAGAACATGGCAAACAAGTTTTACAGACTCGATTACTTTCCAATTTGTTTCCAAATAAAAATATAGTTCCTGAGAAAATATACATGAAAATTGAAGATAACAAAGCTGTAATTTGTTTAATGCCTACACTGCGTGAGTGTTCTATAATCACTGAACAACTTTTGAAACTGGAACATGAAGAAATAATAAAAATGGAAGCCATCGATAAAATAGAACAGGAAGGAATCACTATTATTTTGACTGAAAAATTGAAGGCAAAGTTGGATTCTTTAGAAAAATCAATATCTAAACTGCTGCTTTAGAAAAGAATCTATATGCATGTAGGAACTGTCAAATAATTTTAAGGCATAGTTTGGATGTGGAAAAAGGTTTAGTTAATGGAGCAATGGGCAAAGTTGTGGACTTTGTTAATTATCAAAATAGAGATGGAATTGAATTCTTAAAGATACATTTTAAGCAGATTGAAGAAGTGAAAAAAATTGGTTGTTGTTCTGTTTGTTTTTTGCTTGTTAAAGATTTATATGTCCGTAGAAAACTGTTTCCATTTTCTCTGGCATGTGCAGTGACTATTGAGCAAACAAAGAATAACTGTGGGTCAAACAAAAATCTGTCGACTAACTATGTATCTTACACAAATTAGAAAAGAGGCTGTGTCACACAATGTGATAACAGGTCAGCGGGATACTTTCCAGATGTGAACAATACCCATCAGATATCGACCGATATGGCCCTTGTCATCATCTGGGATTCTTTACACCAGGAAGAGTAAACATTGCAACCACTAATAAGTTTGGTAAGAATGTGGGTGCCCCTGTGGAGTATAGGTATGTTGGCATGTACTGATAACTGAAGAAGCAGTGCGTGAATGTAAGTGAGGGTGAAAGAGTGCGAAAAAAACTAAAATTGGAGAGACAGGAGGAAAACAAGTTTGATAAGTACCTCTCAGCTTCCAACCAATAAAATCAGTGCGAAAAAGAATAGTAGTTTCAACAAATAGCTACTATATATAACATTAGGTCAACATGTTTCAGCAGTCATTTGACCCAAGTAGGTGTCCGCGGCTTTCTTCAGGACCGAAAATCGCTACTGCTTAAAAAGTGGTGAAATAGCAAAGAAAGTAGTAAAAGATATCACCTGGGTATCCTAGGTGTGATCATTCTCCTAGCTGCCGGTGTTTGTCCAAGGTGGAGAACAATTGAGTCAGATACAGAGAAAGACAAAACAGAAACAAAGCAAATAATTATTGGCACTAGACAAATAAAGTGTCAAAAAGAGCCAATACCAGGTGTCAAAAAGTAATCATAGCACCTATATTGTCAAACAAAAGTACACCATATCGCACTTCGTGAGTCACACCTCCTGCTTACCTATTTGGTAGGAGAGAACTGCTCCACCTCACCTGGCTGCGGCACAGGTAAACAGAGCACCGCTCTAATAGGAGAGTGCAAAAAAGAGAGAATTAAAAAGACAGGTCAGTAGTCACTGACTTCGCATATCCACTAAATCAAGTGAGCATAACGGAGTATCAATGTAAAAGATGTAAACGTATTTCCAGCTGTATTGTATGTTGGCATCGGGTCTAAAGTATAATATGACCCTGATGCTGGCTTTCTTAGTATGCATTAGTAGTCCCATTGAAAATCACAGAGAGCAGCGATCTCTTATACACCTATGTTCCTATCTGCACCCAGTCTGTTTAGGCTGTACGTCACGGGACTCCCCAATAGCGAAATCCGCCATTCCAAACGAGCCCCTTAGTGTGCGCATTTAATTGAGCCAGACTTAACAAAGCCCGCTCCTGTTGTTCTTGTTGTTCTTGGGACCCTGATTCCTATCTTGCATTAGTTGCGCCGACCAGCGGCTGCCAACTGCTCAGACAATTGTCCCACACTGCTCAGACAATTGTCAGGCTATTATACCAATATCACCAAACGCGCGTGTACTCACCTGACCGTCGGTACTCCAGGCGTCCCTCTGGGCTGTCTCGGAGAGGTACCGGGTCAGTCCTACGCATCATATTTGTTTGGATTGCAAGGACGGCGGTGCATGTCGACGTCAATGCCGGTAGCGGCGTGCTCCACCCCAAGTATTCTGGGAATTGTGGTCTATAGGCTTCTTTATAGATAGTATGTACGTGAGACCCTTATCCCTATCTATAACTCTGCGTTCGTAGTGCCGGCCACCTGCTGCTGCGACCCACACTCCTCAAAACCACTATCAGGCTGATCTGCCCATATCTTCAGAACACGCATGTACTCACCTGACGGTCGGTACTCCGGGCGTCCCTCTGGGCCGTCTCGGGGAGGTACTTGGTCAGTCACGCGCGCCATATTTGTTTAGATTGCAAAGGGCGGTGGTGCGTGTCGCCGTCACTGTCATTGACGGCGTTCTACGCCCCAAGTATTCTGGGAGTTGTGGTCTGTGTGCTCCTCTACAGTTAGTATGTACTTGAAGCGATTACCATTCTCCCGCCTTAGATTCAAACAGGAGGTACTCTATAGTGATGTCGATAGAAGGACCAAAAAGGTTGATAGTTAATGCTGGTAAAAACTTAATTAAAACCTTTTCGAAATCAAAACGTACAATCTGCTGTTTATTTGCAAATAAAGAGAAAGGGCCGAGATAAGGCATATGTGGCACCAGCGTGTACTTTGCTGTCAGTTTATAAGTAGTCACAACCTTCGGAAAGACTTTAGACTGATTTATCAAGCATTAAAAGTATGTGGCACAACTCTTATCGAATATAGAGGGCCACTACTTCGAGTTCAATGTAGATTATAGACCCCCCTAATACACATTCAAATAATGACAGGTCAGTATTGCCCGGAGGTACAGAAGTCATACACTAATAGGTCAAAATGTAACAAAGGACATTGCAGTCTGTGAAGGTAGTGATGGCATAAGCTACCCATCTCACATCAAAATAGAGAAAATTAATGACCAACCTAGGAAACCAACCTTTTCAGATGGCACGGGGGTGTCTTGAGCGAGTGAGCTATAGTTTAGTCAGTATAAAATATTTTGCTATGTGCAGATCAACCTTGATCAAAAACGTAACAGGTTCCTCATGAAAATGTCTGTCATGTCTATATGATTGGTGGCAAGCACAAAAGATCTTCATTATCAAATGGCATGATGGTATTTTAAGGCCAAAGAGCATGACGGACATTTTCATTTAGGATGCAGCTAATTTTTAAAACAGAGATGTGACGTATTATGTGGAGGAAAACACGTAATAGTTTTTGGACAACTAAAGAGACATTATGTTATGCCACACCAACGCAGTCTTATGTCTGTATCGACTAGTGCCTTCGAGCTCCACTGCGGACAGCGGGGTTCACAACTTGAATTCAGCTTTACATCTACACTACGGACAGCATTCAAGTTGCAAATTGATTTATGTAAAGCAGAGACAATTTTGTTAATGGATGCCACAAAAAACGTTTCTCAATGGCTGTACTAAATACTGCCTTCAAATGCACACTGCCATCAACAGAGTTTACTGCTTGATACCAGGAGCGCATCAGTACTACAGACAACATGGAATTTAGTCTTGATTTATTTAAGGCAGAGACAATTGTACTATGCACTCATATTCTATTAACTGTACAAAATAGCATTCATCAATGTTTGTGTCAACTTTGAATGTAAATTTGTCTTCAGTATCTGTGCTGAAAACTGCCTTCAATCAACTCTGCGCTCAGTAGAGTTTACAACTAGATACCAACAGCGCCAGCACTACAGAAAACATTCAATACAATCTTCATTTATTTAAAACAGAGACAATTGCACAATGTCCTCAGATTTTCTTAAAGTTTGAACAGTAGGAAATTCAACCTTCATTTATTTAATGCAGACACAATTCTACTATATGTCTTCACATTTTGTTTAAATAGGTGACAAAAAGCATTTGTCTATGTCTGTGTCAACAACTGCCTTTATTCTAAACTGCAGACAGCAGGGTTCACAAATTGAATTCAGTTTTCCATTTAGACTATGAACCGCATTCAAGTTAGCCTTGATTTGTGTAAGGCAGAGACAATTTTGTTAATGGATGCCAAAAAAAACGTTCCTCAATGGCTGTACTAAGTATTGCCTTCAAATGCCATTAAAGAGGCCATTAAAGAGGTACTGGACTCGGGGGGCAAAGCCATGCTTGTAATGTTGGATTTGTCCGCGGCCTTAGATACCGTCCCCCACGAGGGTCTCCTCACCAGACTTTATGAGATCGGTCTGAGGGGGACGGTGCTTAGCTGGTTTAGATCATTCTTGGCTGGCCGTCGACAAACGGTCTGGGCCTCATCCAGCTCTGCCGTGATGCTGCCTTTGGGAGTCGGAGTTCCGCAGGGCTCTGTGTTGAGCCCGACTCTTTTTAACATCTTTATGACCCCTTTGGCGGCATTGGCGGAGTCTTTTGGGGCCCAGATCGTATCCTATGCCGACGATACCCAGCTCCTCTTTACGTGCAGGAAAGGAGAAGATTTTGATGGAGAGAGTATCCGTGAGTGCCTTGGGGCTGTTTTTAAATGGTTCCAGCTTAACAGCCTCAAGTGCAACTCAGAGAAATCGGTTGTCCATCTGATCCGGAGTGGCAGGAATGGTGGCCTGTCAATATGTTCCCTCCATCGTGCTCGTCCCAGTTAGTTAAGAACTTGGGGATCAAGATGGATAATGGTCTGACGCTAAGATCTCAGATCCTTGGTCTCACGGGAACATGCTTCGGCCTCCTCAAGATGCTCCGTAAGTTCCTTCCCCTGCTCTCGGAGGAGCATAGGAAGACAACGGTGCAGGCCTTAATTGGTTCAAGATTAGACTATTCCAACGTCCTCTGCTTGGGCCTGCCGGAATATCTTTTGCAGCGGTTGCAGGTGGTCCAGAACTTGGCAGCACAGGCCATATATGGCCTGAATAGGCGAGCTAGGGTTTCTGGCCTTCTGCAGTCGCTCCATTGGCTCCCTATCTGGAAGCGGATAGTTTTCAAGGCCCTGACCTTGGCCCATAAGGCTCTTCACGCCGTGGGAGCAAAATATCTCCAAAGGAGACTTGCCTTTTACCACCTGGCTCGATCTTTAAGATCTGAATCACAGTTCCTTGCGGTGGTCCTGCGAGTAAAAAGGGCCCGCATTGGTGGCCGCTCTTTTAGGCTGTTAGCACCTCAGCTTTGGAATACTCTGCCTTTAGCATTACGTAGCACTGCCAATTTGCTAACCTTTAGGAAGGGCCTCAAAACTTGGCTTTTTGCCCTTTAGGCTGCTTTTCCTGTCTCTTTGTTTCTGCTGTTCTGTTTTTTTAACTGTGTTGTGTTATTCTGCTGCAGGTTTCTCAATAAAAGCGCCGGGACACTCTTTGGAGTAGCCGCGCGCTATAAAAGACAAAATTAACATAACATAACAAATGTACACTGCAATCAACAGAGTTTACAGCTTGATACCAGGAGCACATCAGCACTACAGAGAACATTGAATTCAGTCTCAATGTATTTAATACAGAGACAATTGGACGCAACTTGATTTAAGTAAGGCAGAGACAATTTTTTTAATGGATGCCACAAAACACATTCCTCAATGTCTGTACTAAGTACTGCCTTCAAATGTACACTGTGATCAACAGAGTTTACTGCTTGATACCAGGAGTGCATCCGTACTACAGACAAGATGGAATTTAGTCTCTATTTATTTAGGGCAGAGACAATTGTACTATGTCCTCAGATTCTGTTAACTGTACAAAATAGTATTCATCAATATTTGTGTTGAGTAGTACCTTTGATCTACATTACGGACAGTAGGGTTTACAACTTCATTTGAGCTTTGGATGTAAATTTATCTTCAGTATCTGTGCTCAGAACTGCTTTCAATCAATTCTGCACTCAGTAGAGTTGACAACTAGATACCAAGAGCACCAGCACTACAGAAAACATTCAATACAATCTTGATTTATTTAAAACAGAGACAATTGCACAATGTCCTCAGATTTTCTTAAAGTTTGAACAGTAGGAAAGTCATCCTTCATTTATTTAATGCAGGGACAATTCTACTATATGTCTTCACATTATGTTTAAATAAGTGACAAAAAGCATGCATCTATGTCTGTTAACAACTGCTTTCAATCTACACTGTGCAGGGAACGTACAAGCTCAGCTCCAAAGACATTACTTACTCAGTGCACCATAAATCATCACAAAGAAGAGTGAATAGTTTTATGTCACAGTGAGACATACTGTCCCTTTTAAATGGAATTGATGCAGAATTCAATCGACAAAAGACATTACTTCAATTACTGTGCCTCCCCCCGACCACATATCATCACAGAATACGTTCAAGATCAGCGCCAAAGGTATTACTAACTCAGTGCACCAGAAATCATCACCACGTGACAGTATTAAATGAGATGACTTATTTAGAAAAAATATATCATACTTTTTGGAGATATACTTCAACTTACTTCAGTGAATAGACAACTAATATTTATTAGAAAACTTAATTTTAAAGACTTTGCTACCAATGCGTCCTGCTTGGACCACGCATCATCGCAGACTCCACAGAACTTTGTTGCTTTAGGTGCCACTAACTGGTTCCACCACTTATCATCGCAGCGTTCACACACACTTAATTACAAATATTATGCAGCTGCAATCAATGTCACGTAGTCATGGGCTCTTGCTAACCGCTGCCTACTGCCATCACCACATGGCCATATTCAGGCACAATTTAACTGATTCTTCATTCATTATGTATAAAGTGTAGTACCAAATAAAGTAACCACCCTCATACCAACAAAAAATCGCCAATTGCCCTTACTAAGCCAGAATTCACAACACCAAAAACATTACTATCAGTACGTCCTGCCCAGACCACACATCTTCGAAAACTCCACATAACCTTGTTGTTTCAGGTACCACTAACTCAGTGGAAACCAAACTAAGTATAACTCCTATTTCATATTCTGATTCAAACTCAAGGCTCTTTATCGAGCCTTTTTGTTGTAACAACTACCCCGGCCAAAGGTAGTGGGAAATTTGCGCACTTGCTGCCTTTCTTGGCTAGGTTTATCAATTATTGTTCAATTTCATAATCTGATTCAATGTCAAGGCCCTTTAAGGAGCCTTTTTGTTGTAGCTACTACCCCGGCCAAAGGCAGTGGAAAATTTGCACACTTGCTGCCTTTCTTGGCTGCGGTTATCAAGTATTCTTCAATTTCATATTCTGATTCAAAGTCATGGCCCTTTATGGAGCCTTTTTTGTTGTAACTACTTTCCCGGCTGAAGGCACTGGGTAATTTGCATACTTGCAGCCTTTCTTGGCTGGGGTTATCAATTATTATTCTATATTGATAACATGTATCACAATATCTGGATTGATGCAACAGGGAAAAATATTGAAATAATTGGTGCACAAAATATTGAAGATGAACCTCTAGTTGTTTTAGTTAATGGCGTTCCTACTAAGAGTAAGAAAATCTAGCACGAATTAGTGGATGTTAGGAAAGTGAAAAAGGCAACGTTGTATCTGGTAAAAAAATCAATACTATAAAAATGTGTATTTGGGAGAAGAAGAAATAACTGTAGAAGAAGATAGTGATTCCACATCTGGGCAAATTGAAAAAGTAGATGAGTCCAGAACTGAAGAGATCTACGAACATTATAGTATTCATCCACTTCATTCCAAAGAAGTGATGGGGAATACTATAGAGTTATTCCAAATGAAAGAAGTAAAGGGAAGTCCCATTAGTGTATTGGAAAAAAGCTTGGATGCTCGTTTATTTTTATTTATTTGTGCATTTTGTAAAGCGAGCAGCTGCCCCAATGGGGCGTCCCGGCGCTAATAGAACAGGCAGTAGATGGGCACAGACAGGAGTTTATATAGCGAAGAGGAAGGTCTTGAGAGATTTACGGAACTCAATCTCCGACCGGCTCATGCGGAGGGATAACGGTAGCTTATTCCACCGCTGTGAAGCACAAACTTCAAAAGTTTTACCTCCTGTTCGGGATCTTCTAAATCTGGGGGTCATAAGCAGCAGTTAAGAATTGGAGCGAAAAGTTCTAGAGTTGCAATAGGGACGAAGGCTCGATTTAAAACGAGCGCTTCCTTTGCCCTTCATAACTCGGTAGGCCAGTGTCAGGGCTTTAAACTCGATTCTTTTCGAGATGGGGAGCCAATGTAATTTGCGAAGGTAGTGGGAGATGTGATGCCTAGGTGGAATGCCCTCCACCAGACGAGCCACAGCATTTTGAACAGTCTGAAGTTTATGGCACAGACCCGCTGTTAAGCCCAGGTATAAAGCGTTGGCATAGTCAAGATGGGAGGTTATAAGGGCTTGGACTATGGTTTTACGGTTATCACTGGGCTAATAATTTATAAGCTTTTTTATGATTCTGATCTTTGAAAAGCAGGCTGCCACAACTGTTTGAACATAGGATCCGAGGGATAGATGGTTGTCCCATCGAACCCCTAGATTCCTAACCAAATCTTTGGGTACAGGGGCCTGACTCAGATCTTCCGGCCACCAAAGTTTGGAATCCAGTGGAGACGGTAGGTTGAGAAACAGAACTTCCGTCTTTCCTGCATTAAGTCTCAAAGAGTTCAGATCCATCCATTTTGCTATGTTCCTGAGGCATGACTTCAGGAGATCGAATGCAGTGTATGTGGGCTCATCAAAAGAAAAAAGAAGTTGAATGTCATCAGTATAAGAGGTAGTTTTAACACTAGCCTGTGCAATCATTTCAGCCAAAGTGGTGAAATACACGTTAAATAGGAGCGGGCTCAACGAAGAGCCCTGAGGGACTCCCCATTTAAGTGGCCTGGCTGAAGAAGTATATGGAGGGGTATGCACCTGCTGGGTACGGTTTGATAGAAAGAAGCAATCCACTTTAAAATGGTTCCCTGAATGCCTATGGCACCCAACCTTTTCAACAGGATCTTATGAGAGACGGTGTCTAATGCTGCTGAAAGATCCAGCAGCACTAACACCGCCCTCGATCCTCGATCCAGCGTCCACCGCACAGAGTCAGCCATTTCAATCAGGGCAGACTCCGTGCTACGGCCTGAACGGAAGCCGTGCTAAGAGTCATGCAAGAGCCCATGGGACTCTATAAAGCTGGCAAGTTGTAAATGAGCAAAGCTTTTCCAGGATCTTGTCGGGGGCCGGCAGGAGGGAGATCGGTCTGTAGTTACTCGGGGCATCAGGGTCCGCATTAGGCTTTTTCAAAATAGGGATGAGAAAGGCATGTTTCCAGTTGTCTGGAAACCTACCCGATTTTAGGGAGTTGTTCCAGATGGAATTCAGATGGGGGTTAAGGAGAGTAGCGAGTGCCTTATACTGTTTCACTGGCCAGGGGTCGCTCCGAGACCCAGATTTATATTTAAGTAGTTCCGCAAAAGATGCCTCTTCTGAGATTTCTGCGAATTCCGTGAGGACAGAAGTCATAATGTTCTGGTTTACTAATTTCTCCTCAGAGTTCGGGCTTTCAATAATGGGGAAGGAGGCATAGATAAGCGCAATTGTCTCCTAAAAAATCTCTGAGAGTTGATTGCAGAGGGACTGAGAGGCAGGCTGGCGCCGGTTCAACGCCTGTGGGTCAGTAAAGGACCTAACAATATTAAAAATCTCTCTTGGGCCTTTAGTGGCTTTGTCAATTCTGCTGGCTAGATGGTCTCTTTCATGTTTAACAATTAATTTGCGGTATTCTTTAAGCGCTATCCTATACTCGACCTTGCATTCAGGAGAATACTTTTGTCTCCAAGCCCGTTCCAAGGCTTTACAAGAGGCTTTTTTCTGTCAAAGGTCATCCGGGTAACAAGGGGCTGCCGGTGCAGACCTGAAGGTTTTAATAGGTCTAAGGGGGGCCAGAGAATCAATAGCCTGGCTCCTCCAGGCTCACAATGTGAGCATCTAAATCTGTATCTAAAATTCGCTAGGAATCTTTTAAGTGTCCGTGAAGAGAATCAGAAGTAGTTTTGCTCCATTTTCTGCCTAATTCCTTCGGAGTCAGAAAAGGTCTATCTGAGTAGGTCATATTAATCAAAAAAGGGAAAAGGTGGTGATCTGACCATATCATCGGTGTGGGATTATCCACCTGAATGTCCTCCAGGTTAGAACAGATTAAATCCAACGTGTGGCCGGCTCTATGAGTGGGTGATTCCACCCTTAAATGAGGCTACATGCCGCAAGAGTAGAGATAAAACTAAGGCTAAGAGGACAGGAGGAATCATCCACATGAAGATTGAAATCCCCCAAGGCTGTGAAATTTGCATAGCGTGTGCTAGACTGGATGATATAATCTGCCAAGGTAGAAAGATGTGAAGTACTGGAATAGGCGGGACAATAAACCAGGAGACCTGAACAGGAAATAGATGGAGATAGCTTAATACAAAAGGGAAGACCCTTGATACAGCCAATTTGATCCTATTGGGGGTAGAAACGGTCCATTTAGATTTATAAATGAGTGCCACCCCGCCTCCATGCATTCCATGGTGTAGGTTGGCACAGATAATGCTATAGCCTTCAGGAATGGCTAGAGTCAGGGCTGGGTTGGTAGTTGCACTCAACCATGTTTCGGTCAGGAAGAGAAGGTCCGAGTCTTTATCCAATAGAGACTGCCAGATGTCAAGAGCATGCTTTACCAATGATCTACAATTAACTAATGCAGCCTTAGGAGTTATAATAGAACTAGAGCCCCGGGGCAGAGCTAGGCATGCGGAGATGTCTGTCTCGTGTATTGTGTTGCGTTAAGGAAAAGCTGCAACAGTTGCAAGTATGATCTAAACTGCATATGTCCAAAGAATACGAAGAGCAATGTGGGCACCTTGTGGGTCTCAAGGCAAGGATCTCCATCCGATTATAAGTTATTCCCGCACCGGAGCCCAAACGGGCAGTTTGGGCGTTGTTTTCCTCAGTTGTTTCCAACAGGGAAAGGAGGAC
>NW_028247688.1:0-20016 GCF_964263255.1 Lissotriton vulgaris | reverse complement strand
GTGCACATGTGGTGCACATACATGCCCTAAGGGCATGTATGATTTACAAATAGGGGGTGGTGATGAACAGAGTGTCTGAGTTAAACAGACCACTCTTACCCAGTCCAAAGATCAGGGCTTGATCCATCACCGTTATTTATCTCACTGCCCCATCCCAGTTCAGAACCTGGCTATATGCAAATCAGTCTGTCCCTGGCCCAGTGCATCATGGGAACAGGGCAGACTAAACTACCAAGCCAATTCTTCACCAGAAAGGAGACAAGCTACTGGGGACCGGTTTCTGGCATTTCAGCCTTCTTCGGCCCGGCTTGCTTGAATCCTGATGGAGCAGTGAGAAAGGGACTCATGTCTGAGTATACCCTGCCACACCTATAGTGGCCAAAAACGATTTACAAATAGGGGGTGGTGATGAACAGAGTGTCTGAGTTAAACAGACCACTCTTACCCAGTCCAAAGATCAGGGCTTGATCCATCACCGTTATTTATCTCACTGCCCCATCCCAGTTCAGAACCTGGCTATATGCAAATCAGTCTGTCCCTGGCCCAGTGCATCATGGGAACAGGGCAGACTAAACTACCAAGCCAATTCTTCACCAGAAAGGAGACAAGCTACCGGGGACCGGTTTCTGGCATTTCAGCCTTCTTCGGCCCGGCTTGCTTGAATCCTGATGGAGCAGTGAGAAAGGGACTCATGTCTGAGTATACCCTGCCACACCTATAGTGGCCCAAAACGATTTACAAATAGGGGGTGGTGATGAACAGAGTGTCTGAGTTAAACAGACCACTCTTACCCAGTCCAAAGATCAGGCCTTGATCCATCACCGTTATTTATCTCACTGCCCCATCCCAGTTCAGAACCTGGCTATATGCAAATCAGTCTGTCCCTGGCCCAGTGCATCATGGGAACAGGGCAGACTAAACTACCAAGCCAATTCTTCACCAGAAAGGAGACAAGCTACCGGGGACCGGTTTCTGGCATTTCAGCCTTCTTCGGCCCGGCTTGCTTGAATCCTGATGGAGCAGTGAGAAAGGGACTCATGTCTGAGTATACCCTGCCACACCTATAGTGGCCAAAAACGATTTACAAATAGGGGGTGGTGATGAACAGAGTGTCTGAGTTAAACAGACCACTCTTACCCAGTCCAAAGATCAGGCCTTGATCCATCACCGTTATTTATCTCACTGCCCCATCCCAGTTCAGAACCTGGCTATATGCAAATCAGTCTGTCCCTGGCCCAGTGCATCATGGGAACAGGGCAGACTAAACTACCAAGCCAATTCTTCACCAGAAAGGAGACAAGCTACCGGGGACCAGTTTCTGGCATTTCAGCCTTCTTCGGTCCGGCTTGCTTGAATCCTGATGGAGCAGTGAGAAAGGGACTCATGTCTGAGTATACCCTGCCACACCTATAGTGGCCAAAAACGATTTACAAATAGGGGGTGGTGATGAACAGAGTGTCTGAGTTAAACAGACCACTCTTACCCAGTCCAAAGATCAGGGCTTGATCCATCACCGTTATTTATCTCACTGCCCCATCCCAGTTCAGAACCTGGCTATATGCAAATCAGTCTGTCCCTGGCCCAGTGCATCATGGGAACAGGGCAGACTAAACTACCAAGCCAATTCTTCACCAGAAAGGAGACAAGCTACCGGGGACCAGTTTCTGGCATTTCAGCCTTCTTCGGTCCGGCTTGCTTGAATCCTGATGGAGCAGTGAGAAAGGGACTCATGTCTGAGTATACCCTGCCACACCTATAGTGGCCAAAAACGATTTACAAATAGGGGGTGGTGATGAACAGAGTGTCTGAGTTAAACAGACCACTCTTACCCAGTCCAAAGATCAGGGCTTGATCCATCACCGTTATTTATCTCACTGCCCCATCCCAGTTCAGAACCTGGCTATATGCAAATCAGTCTGTCCCTGGCCCAGTGCATCATGGGAACAGGGCAGACTAAACTACCAAGCCAATTCTTCACCAGAAAGGAGACAAGCTACCCTTGCTCATTGCACCATCAGGATTCAAGCAAACCGGGCCGAAGACGGCTGTAATGCCAGAAACCGGTCCCCGGGAGCTTGTTTCCTTCCCAGTGTAAGAATTGGCTTTTGTAGTTTGGTTTGCCCTGTTCCCATCATGCACTGGGACAGGAACAGACTAATTTGCATACAGCCAGGTTCTGAAACTGGGATGGTGCAGTGAGCTAAAAAACGGTGTTGGATCTAGCCCTGATCTCTTGACTGGGTTAGAGTTTTCTGCTAAATTCAGAGACTCTGTCCCTCACCACCCCTTGTTGTAAATATTTTTGTCCACCCTAAGCGTGGAAGGGTATACTCAGATGTGAGTCCCTTGCTCATTGCACCATCAGGATTCAAGCAAACCGGGCCGAAGACGGCTGTAATGCCAGAAACCGGTCCCCGGGAGCTTGTTTCCTTCCCAGTGTAAGAATTGGCTTTTGTAGTTTGGTTTGCCCTGTTCCCATCATGCACTGGGACAGGAACAGACTAATTTGCATACAGCCAGGTTCTGAAACTGGGATGGTGCAGTGAGCTAAAAAACGGTGTTGGATCTAGCCCTGATCTCTTGACTGGGTTAGAGTTTTCTGCTAAATTCAGAGACTCTGTCCCTCACCACCCCTTGTTGTAAATATTTTTGTCCACCCTAAGCGTGGAAGGGTATACTCAGATGTGAGTCCCTTGCTCATTGCACCATCAGGATTCAAGCAAACCGGGCCGAAGACGGCTGTAATGCCAGAAACCGGTCCCCGGGAGCTTGTTTCCTTCCCAGTGTAAGAATTGGCTTTTGTAGTTTGGTTTGCCCTGTTCCCATCATGCACTGGGACAGGAACAGACTAATTTGCATACAGCCAGGTTCTGAAACTGGGATGGTGCAGTGAGCTAAAAAACGGTGTTGGATCTAGCCCTGATCTCTTGACTGGGTTAGAGTTTTCTGCTAAATTCAGAGACTCTGTCCCTCACCACCCCTTGTTGTAAATATTTTTGTCCACCCTAAGCGTGGAAGGGTATACTCAGATGTGAGTCCCTTGCTCATTGCACCATCAGGATTCAAGCAAACCGGGCCGAAGACGGCTGTAATGCCAGAAACCGGTCCCCGGGAGCTTGTTTCCTTCCCAGTGTAAGAATTGGCTTTTGTAGTTTGGTTTGCCCTGTTCCCATCATGCACTGGGACAGGAACAGACTAATTTGCATACAGCCAGGTTCTGAAACTGGGATGGTGCAGTGAGCTAAAAAACGGTGTTGGATCTAGCCCTGATCTCTTGACTGGGTTAGAGTTTTCTGCTAAATTCAGAGACTCTGTCCCTCACCACCCCTTGTTGTAAATATTTTTGTCCACCCTAAGCGTGGAAGGGTATACTCAGATGTGAGTCCCTTGCTCATTGCACCATCAGGATTCAAGCAAACCGGGCCGAAGACGGCTGTAATGCCAGAAACCGGTCCCCGGGAGCTTGTTTCCTTCCCAGTGTAAGAATTGGCTTTTGTAGTTTGGTTTGCCCTGTTCCCATCATGCACTGGGACAGGAACAGACTAATTTGCATACAGCCAGGTTCTGAAACTGGGATGGTGCAGTGAGCTAAAAAACGGTGTTGGATCTAGCCCTGATCTCTTGACTGGGTTAGAGTTTTCTGCTAAATTCAGAGACTCTGTCCCTCACCACCCCTTGTTGTAAATATTTTTGTCCACCCTAAGCGTGGAAGGGTATACTCAGATGTGAGTCCCTTGCTCATTGCACCATCAGGATTCAAGCAAACCGGGCCGAAGACGGCTGTAATGCCAGAAACCGGTCCCCGGGAGCTTGTTTCCTTCCCAGTGTAAGAATTGGCTTTTGTAGTTTGGTTTGCCCTGTTCCCATCATGCACTGGGACAGGAACAGACTAATTTGCATACAGCCAGGTTCTGAAACTGGGATGGTGCAGTGAGCTAAAAAACGGTGTTGGATCTAGCCCTGATCTCTTGACTGGGTTAGAGTTTTCTGCTAAATTCAGAGACTCTGTCCCTCACCACCCCTTGTTGTAAATATTTTTGTCCACCCTAAGCGTGGAAGGGTATACTCAGATGTGAGTCCCTTGCTCATTGCACCATCAGGATTCAAGCAAACCGGGCCGAAGACGGCTGTAATGCCAGAAACCGGTCCCCGGGAGCTTGTTTCCTTCCCAGTGTAAGAATTGGCTTTTGTAGTTTGGTTTGCCCTGTTCCCATCATGCACTGGGACAGGAACAGACTAATTTGCATACAGCCAGGTTCTGAAACTGGGATGGTGCAGTGAGCTAAAAAACGGTGTTGGATCTAGCCCTGATCTCTTGACTGGGTTAGAGTTTTCTGCTAAATTCAGAGACTCTGTCCCTCACCACCCCTTGTTGTAAATATTTTTGTCCACCCTAAGCGTGGAAGGGTATACTCAGATGTGAGTCCCTTGCTCATTGCACCATCAGGATTCAAGCAAACCGGGCCGAAGACGGCTGTAATGCCAGAAACCGGTCCCCGGGAGCTTGTTTCCTTCCCAGTGTAAGAATTGGCTTTTGTAGTTTGGTTTGCCCTGTTCCCATCATGCACTGGGACAGGAACAGACTAATTTGCATACAGCCAGGTTCTGAAACTGGGATGGTGCAGTGAGCTAAAAAACGGTGTTGGATCTAGCCCTGATCTCTTGACAGGGTTAGAGTTTTCTGCTAAATTCAGAGACTCTGTCCCTCACCACCCCTTGTTGTAAATATTTTTGTCCACCCTAAGCGTGGAAGGGTATACTCAGATGTGAGTCCCTTGCTCATTGCACCATCAGGATTCAAGCAAACCGGGCCGAAGACGGCTGTAATGCCAGAAACCGGTCCCCGGGAGCTTGTTTCCTTCCCAGTGTAAGAATTGGCTTTTGTAGTTTGGTTTGCCCTGTTCCCATCATGCACTGGGACAGGAACAGACTAATTTGCATACAGCCAGGTTCTGAAACTGGGATGGTGCAGTGAGCTAAAAAACGGTGTTGGATCTAGCCCTGATCTCTTGACTGGGTTAGAGTTTTCTGCTAAATTCAGAGACTCTGTCCCTCACCACCCCTTGTTGTAAATATTTTTGTCCACCCTAAGCGTGGAAGGGTATACTCAGATGTGAGTCCCTTGCTCATTGCACCATCAGGATTCAAGCAAACCGGGCCGAAGACGGCTGTAATGCCAGAAACCGGTCCCCGGGAGCTTGTTTCCTTCCCAGTGTAAGAATTGGCTTTTGTAGTTTGGTTTGCCCTGTTCCCATCATGCACTGGGACAGGAACAGACTAATTTGCATACAGCCAGGTTCTGAAACTGGGATGGTGCAGTGAGCTAAAAAACGGTGTTGGATCTAGCCCTGATCTCTTGACTGGGTTAGAGTTTTCTGCTAAATTCAGAGACTCTGTCCCTCACCACCCCTTGTTGTAAATATTTTTGTCCACCCTAAGCGTGGAAGGGTATACTCAGATGTGAGTCCCTTGCTCATTGCACCATCAGGATTCAAGCAAACCGGGCCGAAGACGGCTGTAATGCCAGAAACCGGTCCCCGGGAGCTTGTTTCCTTCCCAGTGTAAGAATTGGCTTTTGTAGTTTGGTTTGCCCTGTTCCCATCATGCACTGGGACAGGAACAGACTAATTTGCATACAGCCAGGTTCTGAAACTGGGATGGTGCAGTGAGCTAAGAAACGGTGTTGGATCTAGCCCTGATCTCTTGACTGGGTTAGAGTTTTCTGCTAAATTCAGAGACTCTGTCCCTCACCACCCCTTGTTGTAAATATTTTTGTCCACCCTAAGCGTGGAAGGGTATACTCAGATGTGAGTCCCTTGCTCATTGCACCATCAGGATTCAAGCAAACCGGGCCGAAGACGGCTGTAATGCCAGAAACCGGTCCCCGGGAGCTTGTTTCCTTCCCAGTGTAAGAATTGGCTTTTGTAGTTTGGTTTGCCCTGTTCCCATCATGCACTGGGACAGGAACAGACTAATTTGCATACAGCCAGGTTCTGAAACTGGGATGGTGCAGTGAGCTAAGAAACGGTGTTGGATCTAGCCCTGATCTCTTGACTGGGTTAGAGTTTTCTGCTAAATTCAGAGACTCTGTCCCTCACCACCCCTTGTTGTAAATATTTTTGTCCACCCTAAGCGTGGAAGGGTATACTCAGATGTGAGTCCCTTGCTCATTGCACCATCAGGATTCAAGCAAACCGGGCCGAAGACGGCTGTAATGCCAGAAACCGGTCCCCGGGAGCTTGTTTCCTTCCCAGTGTAAGAATTGGCTTTTGTAGTTTGGTTTGCCCTGTTCCCATCATGCACTGGGACAGGAACAGACTAATTTGCATACAGCCAGGTTCTGAAACTGGGATGGTGCAGTGAGCTAAAAAACGGTGTTGGATCTAGCCCTGATCTCTTGACTGGGTTAGAGTTTTCTGCTAAATTCAGAGACTCTGTCCCTCACCACCCCTTGTTGTAAATATTTTTGTCCACCCTAAGCGTGGAAGGGTATACTCAGATGTGAGTCCCTTGCTCATTGCACCATCAGGATTCAAGCAAACCGGGCCGAAGACGGCTGTAATGCCAGAAACCGGTCCCCGGGAGCTTGTTTCCTTCCCAGTGTAAGAATTGGCTTTTGTAGTTTGGTTTGCCCTGTTCCCATCATGCACTGGGACAGGAACAGACTAATTTGCATACAGCCAGGTTCTGAAACTGGGATGGTGCAGTGAGCTAAAAAACGGTGTTGGATCTAGCCCTGATCTCTTGACTGGGTTAGAGTTTTCTGCTAAATTCAGAGACTCTGTCCCTCACCACCCCTTGTTGTAAATATTTTTGTCCACCCTAAGCGTGGAAGGGTATACTCAGATGTGAGTCCCTTGCTCATTGCACCATCAGGATTCAAGCAAACCGGGCCGAAGACGGCTGTAATGCCAGAAACCGGTCCCCGGGAGCTTGTTTCCTTCCCAGTGTAAGAATTGGCTTTTGTAGTTTGGTTTGCCCTGTTCCCATCATGCACTGGGACAGGAACAGACTAATTTGCATACAGCCAGGTTCTGAAACTGGGATGGTGCAGTGAGCTAAAAAACGGTGTTGGATCTAGCCCTGATCTCTTGACTGGGTTAGAGTTTTCTGCTAAATTCAGAGACTCTGTCCCTCACCACCCCTTGTTGTAAATATTTTTGTCCACCCTAAGCGTGGAAGGGTATACTCAGATGTGAGTCCCTTGCTCATTGCACCATCAGGATTCAAGCAAACCGGGCCGAAGACGGCTGTAATGCCAGAAACCGGTCCCCGGGAGCTTGTTTCCTTCCCAGTGTAAGAATTGGCTTTTGTAGTTTGGTTTGCCCTGTTCCCATCATGCACTGGGACAGGAACAGACTAATTTGCATACAGCCAGGTTCTGAAACTGGGATGGTGCAGTGAGCTAAAAAACGGTGTTGGATCTAGCCCTGATCTCTTGACTGGGTTAGAGTTTTCTGCTAAATTCAGAGACTCTGTCCCTCACCACCCCTTGTTGTAAATATTTTTGTCCACCCTAAGCGTGGAAGGGTATACTCAGATGTGAGTCCCTTGCTCATTGCACCATCAGGATTCAAGCAAACCGGGCCGAAGACGGCTGTAATGCCAGAAACCGGTCCCCGGGAGCTTGTTTCCTTCCCAGTGTAAGAATTGGCTTTTGTAGTTTGGTTTGCCCTGTTCCCATCATGCACTGGGACAGGAACAGACTAATTTGCATACAGCCAGGTTCTGAAACTGGGATGGTGCAGTGAGCTAAAAAACGGTGTTGGATCTAGCCCTGATCTCTTGACTGGGTTAGAGTTTTCTGCTAAATTCAGAGACTCTGTCCCTCACCACCCCTTGTTGTAAATATTTTTGTCCACCCTAAGCGTGGAAGGGTATACTCAGATGTGAGTCCCTTGCTCATTGCACCATCAGGATTCAAGCAAACCGGGCCGAAGACGGCTGTAATGCCAGAAACCGGTCCCCGGGAGCTTGTTTCCTTCCCAGTGTAAGAATTGGCTTTTGTAGTTTGGTTTGCCCTGTTCCCATCATGCACTGGGACAGGAACAGACTAATTTGCATACAGCCAGGTTCTGAAACTGGGATGGTGCAGTGAGCTAAAAAACGGTGTTGGATCTAGCCCTGATCTCTTGACTGGGTTAGAGTTTTCTGCTAAATTCAGAGACTCTGTCCCTCACCACCCCTTGTTGTAAATATTTTTGTCCACCCTAAGCGTGGAAGGGTATACTCAGATGTGAGTCCCTTGCTCATTGCACCATCAGGATTCAAGCAAACCGGGCCGAAGACGGCTGTAATGCCAGAAACCGGTCCCCGGGAACTTGTTTCCTTCCCAGTGTAAGAATTGGCTTTTGTAGTTTGGTTTGCCCTGTTCCCATCATGCACTGGGACAGGAACAGACTAATTTGCATACAGCCAGGTTCTGAAACTGGGATGGTGCAGTGAGCTAAAAAACGGTGTTGGATCTAGCCCTGATCTCTTGACTGGGTTAGAGTTTTCTGCTAAATTCAGAGACTCTGTCCCTCACCACCCCTTGTTGTAAATATTTTTGTCCACCCTAAGCGTGGAAGGGTATACTCAGATGTGAGTCCCTTGCTCATTGCACCATCAGGATTCAAGCAAACCGGGTCGAAGACGGCTGTAATGCCAGAAACCGGTCCCCGGGAGCTTGTTTCCTTCCCAGTGTAAGAATTGGCTTTTGTAGTTTGGTTTGCCCTGTTCCCATCATGCACTGGGACAGGAACAGACTAATTTGCATACAGCCAGGTTCTGAAACTGGGATGGTGCAGTGAGCTAAAAAACGGTGTTGGATCTAGCCCTGATCTCTTGACTGGGTTAGAGTTTTCTGCTAAATTCAGAGACTCTGTCCCTCACCACCCCTTGTTGTAAATATTTTTGTCCACCCTAAGCGTGGAAGGGTATACTCAGATGTGAGTCCCTTGCTCATTGCACCATCAGGATTCAAGCAAACCGGGCCGAAGACGGCTGTAATGCCAGAAACCGGTCCCCGGGAGCTTGTTTCCTTCCCAGTGTAAGAATTGGCTTTTGTAGTTTGGTTTGCCCTGTTCCCATCATGCACTGGGACAGGAACAGACTAATTTGCATACAGCCAGGTTCTGAAACTGGGATGGTGCAGTGAGCTAAAAAACGGTGTTGGATCTAGCCCTGATCTCTTGACTGGGTTAGAGTTTTCTGCTAAATTCAGAGACTCTGTCCCTCACCACCCCTTGTTGTAAATATTTTTGTCCACCCTAAGCGTGGAAGGGTATACTCAGATGTGAGTCCCTTGCTCATTGCACCATCAGGATTCAAGCAAACCGGGCCGAAGACGGCTGTAATGCCAGAAACCGGTCCCCGGGAGCTTGTTTCCTTCCCAGTGTAAGAATTGGCTTTTGTAGTTTGGTTTGCCCTGTTCCCATCATGCACTGGGACAGGAACAGACTAATTTGCATACAGCCAGGTTCTGAAACTGGGATGGTGCAGTGAGCTAAAAAACGGTGTTGGATCTAGCCCTGATCTCTTGACTGGGGTAGAGTTTTCTGCTAAATTCAGAGACTCTGTCCCTCACCACCCCTTGTTGTAAATATTTTTGTCCACCCTAAGCGTGGAAGGGTATACTCAGATGTGAGTCCCTTGCTCATTGCACCATCAGGATTCAAGCAAACCGGGCCGAAGACGGCTGTAATGCCAGAAACCGGTCCCCGGGTGCTTGTTTCCTTCCCAGTGTAAGAATTGGCTTTTGTAGTTTGGTTTGCCCTGTTCCCATCATGCACTGGGACAGGAACAGACTAATTTGCATACAGCCAGGTTCTGAAACTGGGATGGTGCAGTGAGCTAAAAAACGGTGTTGGATCTAGCCCTGATCTCTTGACTGGGTTAGAGTTTTCTGCTAAATTCAGAGACTCTGTCCCTCACCACCCCTTGTTGTAAATATTTTTGTCCACCCTAAGCGTGGAAGGGTATACTCAGATGTGAGTCCCTTGCTCATTGCACCATCAGGATTCAAGCAAACCGGGCCGAAGACGGCTGTAATGCCAGAAACCGGTCCCCGGGAGCTTGTTTCCTTCCCAGTGTAAGAATTGGCTTTTGTAGTTTGGTTTGCCCTGTTCCCATCATGCACTGGGACAGGAACAGACTATTTTGCATACAGCCAGGTTCTGAAACTGGGATGGTGCAGTGAGCTAAAAAACGGTGTTGGATCTAGCCCTGATCTCTTGACTGGGTTAGAGTTTTCTGCTAAATTCAGAGACTCTGTCCCTCACCACCCCTTGTTGTAAATATTTTTGTCCACCCTAAGCGTGGAAGGGTATACTCAGATGTGAGTCCCTTGCTCATTGCACCATCAGGATTCAAGCAAACCGGGCCGAAGACGGCTGTAATGCCAGAAACTGGTCCCCGGGAGCTTGTTTCCTTCCCAGTGTAAGAATTGGCTTTTGTAGTTTGGTTTGCCCTGTTCCCATCATGCACTGGGACAGGAACAGACTAATTTGCATACAGCCAGGTTCTGAAACTGGGATGGTGCAGTGAGCTAAAAAACGGTGTTGGATCTAGCCCTGATCTCTTGACTGGGTTAGAGTTTTCTGCTAAATTCAGAGACTCTGTCCCTCACCACCCCTTGTTGTAAATATTTTTGTCCACCCTAAGCGTGGAAGGGTATACTCAGATGTGAGTCCCTTGCTCATTGCACCATCAGGATTCAAGCAAACCGGGCCGAAGACGGCTGTAATGCCAGAAACCGGTCCCCGGGAGCTTGTTTCCTTCCCAGTGTAAGAATTGGCTTTTGTAGTTTGGTTTGCCCTGTTCCCATCATGCACTGGGACAGGAACAGACTAATTTGCATACAGCCAGGTTCTGAAACTGGGATGGTGCAGTGAGCTAAAAAACGGTGTTGGATCTAGCCCTGATCTCTTGACTGGGTTAGAGTTTTCTGCTAAATTCAGAGACTCTGTCCCTCACCACCCCTTGTTGTAAATATTTTTGTCCACCCTAAGCGTGGAAGGGTATACTCAGATGTGAGTCCCTTGCTCATTGCACCATCAGGATTCAAGCAAACCGGGCCGAAGACGGCTGTAATGCCAGAAACTGGTCCCCGGGAGCTTGTTTCCTTCCCAGTGTAAGAATTGGCTTTTGTAGTTTGGTTTGCCCTGTTCCCATCATGCACTGGGACAGGAACAGACTAATTTGCATACAGCCAGGTTCTGAAACTGGGATGGTGCAGTGAGCTAAAAAACGGTGTTGGATCTAGCCCTGATCTCTTGACTGGGTTAGAGTTTTCTGCTAAATTCAGAGACTCTGTCCCTCACCACCCCTTGTTGTAAATATTTTTGTCCACCCTAAGCGTGGAAGGGTATACTCAGATGTGAGTCCCTTGCTCATTGCACCATCAGGATTCAAGCAAACCGGGCCGAAGACGGCTGTAATGCCAGAAACCGGTCCCCGGGAGCTTGTTTCCTTCCCAGTGTAAGAATTGGCTTTTGTAGTTTGGTTTGCCCTGTTCCCATCATGCACTGGGACAGGAACAGACTAATTTGCATACAGCCAGGTTCTGAAACTGGGATGGTGCAGTGAGCTAAAAAACGGTGTTGGATCTAGCCCTGATCTCTTGACTGGGTTAGAGTTTTCTGCTAAATTCAGAGACTCTGTCCCTCACCACCCCTTGTTGTAAATATTTTTGTCCACCCTAAGCGTGGAAGGGTATACTCAGATGTGAGTCCCTTGCTCATTGCACCATCAGGATTCAAGCAAACCGGGCCGAAGACGGCTGTAATGCCAGAAATCGGTCCCCGGGAGCTTGTTTCCTTCCCAGTGTAAGAATTGGCTTTTGTAGTTTGGTTTGCCCTGTTCCCATCATGCACTGGGACAGGAACAGACTAATTTGCATACAGCCAGGTTCTGAAACTGGGATGGTGCAGTGAGCTAAAAAACGGTGTTGGATCTAGCCCTGATCTCTTGACTGGGTTAGAGTTTTCTGCTAAATTCAGAGACTCTGTCCCTCACCACCCCTTGTTGTAAATATTTTTGTCCACCCTAAGCGTGGAAGGGTATACTCAGATGTGAGTCCCTTGCTCATTGCACCATCAGGATTCAAGCAAACCGGGCCGAAGACGGCTGTAATGCCAGAAACCGGTCCCCGGGAGCTTGTTTCCTTCCCAGTGTAAGAATTGGCTTTTGTAGTTTGGTTTGCCCTGTTCCCATCATGCACTGGGACAGGAACAGACTAATTTGCATACAGCCAGGTTCTGAAACTGGGATGGTGCAGTGAGCTAAAAAACGGTGTTGGATCTAGCCCTGATCTCTTGACTGGGTTAGAGTTTTCTGCTAAATTCAGAGACTCTGTCCCTCACCACCCCTTGTTGTAAATATTTTTGTCCACCCTAAGCGTGGAAGGGTATACTCAGATGTGAGTCCCTTGCTCATTGCACCATCAGGATTCAAGCAAACCGGGCCGAAGACGGCTGTAATGCCAGAAACCGGTCCCCGGGAGCTTGTTTCCTTCCCAGTGTAAGAATTGGCTTTTGTAGTTTGGTTTGCCCTGTTCCCATCATGCACTGGGACAGGAACAGACTAATTTGCATACAGCCAGGTTCTGAAACTGGGATGGTGCAGTGAGCTAAAAAACGGTGTTGGATCTAGCCCTGATCTCTTGACTGGGTTAGAGTTTTCTGCTAAATTCAGAGACTCTGTCCCTCACCACCCCTTGTTGTAAATATTTTTGTCCACCCTAAGCGTGGAAGGGTATACTCAGATGTGAGTCCCTTGCTCATTGCACCATCAGGATTCAAGCAAACCGGGCCGAAGACGGCTGTAATGCCAGAAACCGGTCCCCGGGAGCTTGTTTCCTTCCCAGTGTAAGAATTGGCTTTTGTAGTTTGGTTTGCCCTGTTCCCATCATGCACTGGGACAGGAACAGACTAATTTGCATACAGCCAGGTTCTGAAACTGGGATGGTGCAGTGAGCTAAAAAACGGTGTTGGATCTAGCCCTGATCTCTTGACTGGGTTAGAGTTTTCTGCTAAATTCAGAGACTCTGTCCCTCACCACCCCTTGTTGTTAATATTTTTGTCCACCCTAAGCGTGGAAGGGTATACTCAGATGTGAGTCCCTTGCTCATTGCACCATCAGGATTCAAGCAAACCGGGCCGAAGACGGCTGTAATGCCAGAAACCGGTCCCCGGGAGCTTGTTTCCTTCCCAGTGTAAGAATTGGCTTTTGTAGTTTGGTTTGCCCTGTTCCCATCATGCACTGGGACAGGAACAGACTAATTTGCATACAGCCAGGTTCTGAAACTGGGATGGTGCAGTGAGCTAAAAAACGGTGTTGGATCTAGCCCTGATCTCTTGACTGGGTTAGAGTTTTCTGCTAAATTCAGAGACTCTGTCCCTCACCACCCCTTGTTGTAAATATTTTTGTCCACCCTAAGCGTGGAAGGGTATACTCAGATGTGAGTCCCTTGCTCATTGCACCATCAGGATTCAAGCAAACCGGGCCGAAGACGGCTGTAATGCCAGAAACCGGTCCCCGGGAGCTTGTTTCCTTCCCAGTGTAAGAATTGGCTTTTGTAGTTTGGTTTGCCCTGTTCCCATCATGCACTGGGACAGGAACAGACTAATTTGCATACAGCCAGGTTCTGAAACTGGGATGGTGCAGTGAGCTAAAAAACGGTGTTGGATCTAGCCCTGATCTCTTGACTGGGTTAGAGTTTTCTGCTAAATTCAGAGACTCTGTCCCTCACCACCCCTTGTTGTAAATATTTTTGTCCACCCTAAGCGTGGAAGGGTATACTCAGATGTGAGTCCCTTGCTCATTGCACCATCAGGATTCAAGCAAACCGGGCCGAAGACGGCTGTAATGCCAGAAACCGGTCCCCGGGAGCTTGTTTCCTTCCCAGTGTAAGAATTGGCTTTTGTAGTTTGGTTTGCCCTGTTCCCATCATGCACTGGGACAGGAACAGACTAATTTGCATACAGCCAGGTTCTGAAACTGGGATGGTGCAGTGAGCTAAAAAACGGTGTTGGATCTAGCCCTGATCTCTTGACTGGGTTAGAGTTTTCTGCTAAATTCAGAGACTCTGTCCCTCACCACCCCTTGTTGTAAATATTTTTGTCCACCCTAAGCGTGGAAGGGTATACTCAGATGTGAGTCCCTTGCTCATTGCACCATCAGGATTCAAGCAAACCGGGCCGAAGACGGCTGTAATGCCAGAAACCGGTCCCCGGGAGCTTGTTTCCTTCCCAGTGTAAGAATTGGCTTTTGTAGTTTGGTTTGCCCTGTTCCCATCATGCACTGGGACAGGAACAGACTAATTTGCATACAGCCAGGTTCTGAAACTGGGATGGTGCAGTGAGCTAAAAAACGGTGTTGGATCTAGCCCTGATCTCTTGACAGGGTTAGAGTTTTCTGCTAAATTCAGAGACTCTGTCCCTCACCACCCCTTGTTGTAAATATTTTTGTCCACCCTAAGAGTGGAAGGGTATACTCAGATGTGAGTCCCTTGCTCATTGCACCATCAGGATTCAAGCAAACCGGGCCGAAGACGGCTGTAATGCCAGAAACCGGTCCCCGGGAGCTTGTTTCCTTCCCAGTGTAAGAATTGGCTTTTGTAGTTTGGTTTGCCCTGTTCCCATCATGCACTGGGACAGGAACAGACTAATTTGCATACAGCCAGGTTCTGAAACTGGGATGGTGCAGTGAGCTAAAAAACGGTGTTGGATCTAGCCCTGATCTCTTGACAGGGTTAGAGTTTTCTGCTAAATTCAGAGACTCTGTCCCTCACCACCCCTTGTTGTAAATATTTTTGTCCACCCTAAGCGTGGAAGGGTATACTCAGATGTGAGTCCCTTGCTCATTGCACCATCAGGATTCAAGCAAACCGGGCCGAAGACGGCTGTAATGCCAGAAACCGGTCCCCCGGGAGCTTGTTTCCTTCCCAGTGTAAGAATTGGCTTTTGTAGTTTGGTTTGCCCTGTTCCCATCATGCACTGGGACAGGAACAGACTAATTTGCATACAGCCAGGTTCTGAAACTGGGATGGTGCAGTGAGCTAAAAAACGGTGTTGGATCTAGCCCTGATCTCTTGACTGGGTTAGAGTTTTCTGCTAAATTCAGAGACTCTGTCCCTCACCACCCCTTGTTGTAAATATTTTTGTCCACCCTAAGCGTGGAAGGGTATACTCAGATGTGAGTCCCTTGCTCATTGCACCATCAGGATTCAAGCAAACCGGGCCGAAGACGGCTGTAATGCCAGAAACCGGTCCCCGGGAGCTTGTTTCCTTCCCAGTGTAAGAATTGGCTTTTGTAGTTTGGTTTGCCCTGTTCCCATCATGCACTGGGACAGGAACAGACTAATTTGCATACAGCCAGGTTCTGAAACTGGGATGGTGCAGTGAGCTAAAAAACGGTGTTGGATCTAGCCCTGATCTCTTGACTGGGTTAGAGTTTTCTGCTAAATTCAGAGACTCTGTCCCTCACCACCCCTTGTTGTAAATATTTTTGTCCACCCTAAGCGTGGAAGGGTATACTCAGATGTGAGTCCCTTGCTCATTGCACCATCAGGATTCAAGCAAACCGGGCCGAAGACGGCTGTAATGCCAGAAACCGGTCCCCGGGAGCTTGTTTCCTTCCCAGTGTAAGAATTGGCTTTTGTAGTTTGGTTTGCCCTGTTCCCATCATGCACTGGGACAGGAACAGACTAATTTGCATACAGCCAGGTTCTGAAACTGGGATGGTGCAGTGAGCTAAAAAACGGTGTTGGATCTAGCCCTGATCTCTTGACTGGGTTAGAGTTTTCTGCTAAATTCAGAGACTCTGTCCCTCACCACCCCTTGTTGTAAATATTTTTGTCCACCCTAAGCGTGGAAGGGTATACTCAGATGTGAGTCCCTTGCTCATTGCACCATCAGGATTCAAGCAAACCGGGCCGAAGACGGCTGTAATGCCAGAAACCGGTCCCCGGGAGCTTGTTTCCTTCCCAGTGTAAGAATTGGCTTTTGTAGTTTGGTTTGCCCTGTTCCCATCATGCACTGGGACAGGAACAGACTAATTTGCATACAGCCAGGTTCTGAAACTGGGATGGTGCAGTGAGCTAAAAAACGGTGTTGGATCTAGCCCTGATCTCTTGACTGGGTTAGAGTTTTCTGCTAAATTCAGAGACTCTGTCCCTCACCACCCCTTGTTGTAAATATTTTTGTCCACCCTAAGCGTGGAAGGGTATACTCAGATGTGAGTCCCTTGCTCATTGCACCATCAGGATTCAAGCAAACCGGGCCGAAGACGGCTGTAATGCCAGAAACCGGTCCCCGGGAGCTTGTTTCCTTCCCAGTGTAAGAATTGGCTTTTGTAGTTTGGTTTGCCCTGTTCCCATCATGCACTGGGACAGGAACAGACTAATTTGCATACAGCCAGGTTCTGAAACTGGGATGGTGCAGTGAGCTAAAAAACGGTGTTGGATCTAGCCCTGATCTCTTGACTGGGTTAGAGTTTTCTGCTAAATTCAGAGACTCTGTCCCTCACCACCCCTTGTTGTAAATATTTTTGTCCACCCTAAGCGTGGAAGGGTATACTCAGATGTGAGTCCCTTGCTCATTGCACCATCAGGATTCAAGCAAACCGGGCCGAAGACGGCTGTAATGCCAGAAACCGGTCCCCGGGAGCTTGTTTCCTTCCCAGTGTAAGAATTGGCTTTTGTAGTTTGGTTTGCCCTGTTCCCATCATGCACTGGGACAGGAACAGACTAATTTGCATACAGCCAGGTTCTGAAACTGGGATGGTGCAGTGAGCTAAAAAACGGTGTTGGATCTAGCCCTGATCTCTTGACTGGGTTAGAGTTTTCTGCTAAATTCAGAGACTCTGTCCCTCACCACCCCTTGTTGTAAATATTTTTGTCCACCCTAAGCGTGGAAGGGTATACTCAGATGTGAGTCCCTTGCTCATTGCACCATCAGGATTCAAGCAAACCGGGCCGAAGACGGCTGTAATGCCAGAAACCGGTCCCCGGGAGCTTGTTTCCTTCCCAGTGTAAGAATTGGCTTTTGTAGTTTGGTTTGCCCTGTTCCCATCATGCACTGGGACAGGAACAGACTAATTTGCATACAGCCAGGTTCTGAAACTGGGATGGTGCAGTGAGCTAAAAAACGGTGTTGGATCTAGCCCTGATCTCTTGACTGGGTTAGAGTTTTCTGCTAAATTCAGAGACTCTGTCCCTCACCACCCCTTGTTGTAAATATTTTTGTCCACCCTAAGCGTGGAAGGGTATACTCAGATGTGAGTCCCTTGCTCATTGCACCATCAGGATTCAAGCAAACCGGGCCGAAGACGGCTGTAATGCCAGAAACCGGTCCCCGGGAGCTTGTTTCCTTCCCAGTGTAAGAATTGGCTTTTGTAGTTTGGTTTGCCCTGTTCCCATCATGCACTGGGACAGGAACAGACTAATTTGCATACAGCCAGGTTCTGAAACTGGGATGGTGCAGTGAGCTAAAAAACGGTGTTGGATCTAGCCCTGATCTCTTGACTGGGTTAGAGTTTTCTGCTAAATTCAGAGACTCTGTCCCTCACCACCCCTTGTTGTAAATATTTTTGTCCACCCTAAGCGTGGAAGGGTATACTCAGATGTGAGTCCCTTGCTCATTGCACCATCAGGATTCAAGCAAACCGGGCCGAAGACGGCTGTAATGCCAGAAACCGGTCCCCGGGAGCTTGTTTCCTTCCCAGTGTAAGAATTGGCTTTTGTAGTTTGGTTTGCCCTGTTCCCATCATGCACTGGGACAGGAACAGACTAATTTGCATACAGCCAGGTTCTGAAACTGGGATGGTGCAGTGAGCTAAAAAACGGTGTTGGATCTAG
The DNA here is from genome assembly GCF_964263255.1 of Lissotriton vulgaris. NCBI lineage: Eukaryota > Metazoa > Chordata > Amphibia > Caudata > Salamandridae > Lissotriton > Lissotriton vulgaris. The sequence goes on along the minus strand of NW_028247688.1, from coordinate 2,177 downwards.
CCCTGATCTCTTGACTGGGTTAGAGTTTTCTGCTAAATTCAGAGACTCTGTCCCTCACCACCCCTTGTTGTAAATATTTTTGTCCACCCTAAGCGTGGAAGGGTATACTCAGATGTGAGTCCCTTGCTCATTGCACCATCAGGATTCAAGCAAACCGGGCCGAAGACGGCTGTAATGCCAGAAACCGGTCCACGGGAGCTTGTTTCCTTCCCAGTGTAAGAATTGGCTTTTGTAGTTTGGTTTGCCCTGTTCCCATCATGCACTGGGACAGGAACAGACTAATTTGCATACAGCCAGGTTCTGAAACTGGGATGGTGCAGTGAGCTAAAAAACGGTGTTGGATCTAGCCCTGATCTCTTGACTGGGTTAGAGTTTTCTGCTAAATTCAGAGACTCTGTCCCTCACCACCCCTTGTTGTAAATATTTTTGTCCACCCTAAGCGTGGAAGGGTATACTCAGATGTGAGTCCCTTGCTCATTGCACCATCAGGATTCAAGCAAACCGGGCCGAAGACGGCTGTAATGCCAGAAACCGGTCCCCGGGAGCTTGTTTCCTTCCCAGTGTAAGAATTGGCTTTTGTAGTTTGGTTTGCCCTGTTCCCATCATGCACTGGGACAGGAACAGACTAATTTGCATACAGCCAGGTTCTGAAACTGGGATGGTGCAGTGAGCTAAAAAACGGTGTTGGATCTAGCCCTGATCTCTTGACTGGGTTAGAGTTTTCTGCTAAATTCAGAGACTCTGTCCCTCACCACCCCTTGTTGTAAATATTTTTGTCCACCCTAAGCGTGGAAGGGTATACTCAGATGTGAGTCCCTTGCTCATTGCACCATCAGGATTCAAGCAAACCGGGCCGAAGACGGCTGTAATGCCAGAAACCGGTCCCCGGGAGCTTGTTTCCTTCCCAGTGTAAGAATTGGCTTTTGTAGTTTGGTTTGCCCTGTTCCCATCATGCACTGGGACAGGAACAGACTAATTTGCATACAGCCAGGTTCTGAAACTGGGATGGTGCAGTGAGCTAAAAAACGGTGTTGGATCTAGCCCTGATCTCTTGACTGGGTTAGAGTTTTCTGCTAAATTCAGAGACTCTGTCCCTCACCACCCCTTGTTGTAAATATTTTTGTCCACCCTAAGCGTGGAAGGGTATACTCAGATGTGAGTCCCTTGCTCATTGCACCATCAGGATTCAAGCAAACCGGGCCGAAGACGGCTGTAATGCCAGAAACCGGTCCCCGGGAGCTTGTTTCCTTCCCAGTGTAAGAATTGGCTTTTGTAGTTTGGTTTGCCCTGTTCCCATCATGCACTGGGACAGGAACAGACTAATTTGCATACAGCCAGGTTCTGAAACTGGGATGGTGCAGTGAGCTAAAAAACGGTGTTGGATCTAGCCCTGATCTCTTGACTGGGTTAGAGTTTTCTGCTAAATTCAGAGACTCTGTCCCTCACCACCCCTTGTTGTAAATATTTTTGTCCACCCTAAGCGTGGAAGGGTATACTCAGATGTGAGTCCCTTGCTCATTGCACCATCAGGATTCAAGCAAACCGGGCCGAAGACGGCTGTAATGCCAGAAACCGGTCCCCGGGAGCTTGTTTCCTTCCCAGTGTAAGAATTGGCTTTTGTAGTTTGGTTTGCCCTGTTCCCATCATGCACTGGGACAGGAACAGACTAATTTGCATACAGCCAGGTTCTGAAACTGGGATGGTGCAGTGAGCTAAAAAACGGTGTTGGATCTAGCCCTGATCTCTTGACTGGGTTAGAGTTTTCTGCTAAATTCAGAGACTCTGTCCCTCACCACCCCTTGTTGTAAATATTTTTGTCCACCCTAAGCGTGGAAGGGTATACTCAGATGTGAGTCCCTTGCTCATTGCACCATCAGGATTCAAGCAAACCGGGCCGAAGACGGCTGTAATGCCAATACTCACAGGAACAGACTAATTTGCATACAGCCAGGTTCTGAAACTGGGATGGTGCAGTGAGCTAAAAAAACGGTGTTGGATCTAGCCCTGATCTCTTGACTGGGTTAGAGTTTTCTGCTAAATTCAGAGACTCTGTCCCTCACCACCCCTTGTTGTAAATATTTTTGTCCACCCTAAGCGTGGAAGGGTATACTCAGATGTGAGTCCCTTGCTCATTGCACCATAGGATTCAGAAACGGGCCGAAGAGGCTGTAATGCCA